>NW_027261671.1:0-970 GCF_043381705.1 Parasteatoda tepidariorum | reverse complement strand
GTAACCTGCAAGGTAACCTACAACAACATAACTTGAATTTAAGGCGGATGTATAATTGTGGTCACATTATTCTTGCAAATTTAAACAAAATTTATTAATATCTAGACACTTATCTATTACTGCATCCAGTTTCTCTTCAAACAATATCTTCTTATTGTTGCTGGAATGTCTAGTACTACAATCAACCAGTGTCTCTAACAACTCAGTTCCAGACACATTCGAATTTTTCGGAGGCTTTATTAGGGAATACGTACCCACTAAGTGAAAAACCTGAAGGAAAGTGTTGGAGTTGGGATGATCGTTAGATCCACAAGCATTTCGCATGATGCCAAAGAATTTCTAAAAAATAATAAACACTTTTAATTTTAATGTAACAATTCAAACATAAGTAACAATAAAATTAATTCTTTTATTACCTCTAACGAATCTTGATTTAACCGAGCAGTCATTAATTAGCTGAACTTACACCGGCTAGTTAAAAATTCAAATATTTTCAATGTAGCTTTTAAAGTAACTTTTAACCCATAACATGTAGACTCAGAAATAAAATGATAATTATTCTCAAGAGCAAATGTCTCCCACTCATTAAGGTAGCTCAAAAAATCTTGAATGTGCTAAAAAAATTGAGGTTTCAAAGATTTAAAATCCAAATATTCATAATTCATTCAACTTGAAACATAATAACAGATATCAGTGAATAAANATGAAATTTCTTTACTTTATGGTCAGAACTATTTGGTCTTAAGGCTGTTGTAGGGATCCTTGAGTTCATGCTGTCAATTAGCTTATTTATACGTTTAACAAAAGTAATTGTTCCATCACTGCCGGCTAAATTGTCTGTGTGATCTTTATATAATTCCATGCCAGCAGCAACAGAAGCACTAAAAAACTAAAAGAAAGATTTTTTTAAAATAAATAAAGCTATCTCTAAAAATGAGTACATTTAAAGAGATCTTAAGTTACCTGAAAT
>NW_027261670.1:0-6237 GCF_043381705.1 Parasteatoda tepidariorum | reverse complement strand
TCCCTCTGTAAAGTTTACAGGAAGTCGAAGCATGTGTTTGGTCAGATAGTGCGGTGTGGTATGCCTAACCGGTCGCTTACACTATATTATAGAGAACTTTTTTTCCGCAGAGTTTCTTAAAATGAAATGACGAGACTGTCCCTCTGTAAAGTTTACAGGAAGTCGAAATTCGAACTATTATTTTAAACATAATTCCAATTTAATTCTAATAGACTTTTTTTTTTATGACACATTTTTTTTTTCTCTGTGAAACTCTTTTCTGTATGATAAATACACTAATAATAAATACACTAAATTAATAATAAATTAATAATTAATTAGTGTATTTATTAAATTCAAGATGAAATTTGACTCTGGACAATGATTATTATGGATTTTTAAATTTGGACACAATTTTAAGCCCAAAATTTTACAATAGCAAAATTGTTTTTGAACATGTGGAAGAAATATATATAGAAGTTTACCAGTCATAAATGTTTTTTATTTGTAGAGACAATTTTTAAAATTTTTTTATTTTATTTTACCATGTTTTTGTGCTGATTTTTTAACATAATTTTTAATTTTCACAAATTATGTCTAAATTTTCACAAAATAGGTATCTCTTAAAAAAACCTAGATAGACAGAGATGCCAAATGCTCCGGACAAGCCAAAATAATTCATATAACGGTGAATAACTTCTAAATTTTGAAAATATTTAATGATCTTTGCTTACTTTTTAAAAGGTTTAGCATGGATTAACTATAACAAAGTGGCGAATTCTGCAAGCCCTCGAACTATTAAGAAATAGTGGTGGATAAAAACCCTAAAATATTGAATTTATTAAACTAAGAATCACAATTAATGAACTACCATTCAAAAATATTTATTCACTGTCCGGAGCAAGTTGGCATCTCTGGATAGATCCCTGATAGGTTTCCTGCCTTAAAAGATTGCCTATAAAATTCTTCACAATGATTTCAGTTAGTCCCTCCTTATATTTTTCAAATCTTCAGACCTGATGAATTCAAGTCTTTCGTAACAACAATTTTACCTTAGTCTCAGTTGGACTCAGAATTGGCTCAATATGAACATCCACCAAGGGACCAATATGGGGATGTCTAGATTTTTAATATTGGTCCTATATAGGGCCAATATTGGCCTATATACCGCCAATATAGGGTTAATATTGGCTGAATAATGAATCTAAAATATTGGGTGGATCCGACAGCTCTACATAGGTTGTAAAGTGGCAGTAATTAGATAAAAAGCTATAGAGGAAGTTTTTCTTAATAAAATCTGGCCAAATTAATTCAGGAAAAAAACCCAGTTTTTTGGAACCTTATTAGGCAGGGTGCTTGAATATGTCTAAAAAGTTTAAAAACTTTTAAATAAAAAAAAAACTTAACGTGAATAATTAAAAGTATTTAAATTAGAAAACTTTCTCACCGTAAAGTGGCCGACAAAGAAGGCATGCTGACCAAAAACGTGAAGAACATACAAAGAAATATAACACCCAGAAATAATGGACCATGAGTACAATTATTATCACATTTCTCCCGAGTTGCTTGGACAACATACTCAGTTCCACGAAATGTCATATTCATCCCTCCGTGTTCAATGCACGAACAAGATCCATAGGCCTAAAATTAGAATAAGCAGATAATGTAGAAGCATTTTAAAATTTTTTATTTTTTTAACAAAAAGAAAAAAAACATTTCAAACTTACACACTAACTACAAAAGAAATAAACTTTTTTTTATTAACGAATATTTAAAATGTACGAATAGTACATAAACTCTGATTAGGATGTTGCCTCATTCCGAAAAGTAACAAAATAGAAAGTAAACTATTCATGCTAAAACTTTTGATTGTAAACACTACACTTCAAATTTCAAACTCAATTGAATCACTTTTCAAAAATTTAAATTAGTTACGAAATTTGATATAATATATATATATATATANTATATATATATATTGAGTAGCTTTTATGTTAGGAAAATTCTTTATTTTGAAATGCCCCTCATAAAGGGATGCGACATGAATTTTACATTTATTTCATCAAAATTTATAGTATTTCTAAATATGTTCTGCTTATATATAACAAGACAAAAAAGAATTAAAAATAGAGAACTTAACAAAGAAGATTTTTAAAAATAAGAAAAAAAGTTTTGCTAAAAGTTTTTTAAACATATATTTTTATTTATATATAGAAGATAATTTAAACCTTTCAAAAATAATGGAATAAAATATGAAATAAAATAAATCAATAAAATCGTAACTGTTAAGAAATCAGCAGTGTGTTTAAAGAGGTAAACCTCTTTACACAGTTTTTAAATCAACCACTTTAAATTTTGAAAAATTAAGATAAGATAAATCGCATTTTAGATGTTCCTTATTTGGTTAAAATTATTATGGTTTCATTAAACTAAAACTTTGATTCAAATTTTTCAGCCTTGCAAAGTACATAATAGTTAATGATGCATACAAAATCAATATAATCAAACTTTAATAGCAAATTTAAATTTTAAGGCCAAATTTTTCTTTTTTAAAATACTATTCAAAAATTTTATACATCCCCAGGAATTTCATGATCACTCTACAAAAAAACATGTTTTTGTATTTTATGAAGACAAAAACATTAAAACATTTTTTTTTTTTTTGAAAAAAACAAATAAATAAAAAAGGACAATTTGCAAATTGGAAAAAAAATTTCCACTCTAATCCAAGCCCTTAAAAAAGTATCAAATGTTACAACAGGGAGTAAAATAAAATAAACTCAGACTTAAAGACACTTATAATAGAAACTAAAAATATGTTAATCTTGATAAACATTATATTAAATCATTTCACTCAAATATATTTATAATACTAAATAAAATAATGGCTGTAAATAATAAATTTATCACAAATTGGATACCAATGAACTCAAGAAATCACAAATTGGACACCAATGAACTCACACCATGAACCAGCGAAAGACCCAAAAATAGATTTTTAGATCTAAGCAAACAAAATTTAAACATAGAAACTTAAAGCTAAGAACAGAAAGGTTCAGAACCACATTGTTCAGCAAGCCAAAATGCTTAGTCTGTAGAGCTATAAAAGAATTGTAATTATTTATATGATAGAGTAAAAAGAGAGATTAATCTGAAGAAAAAAAATTTGATAACAAAAAATTTTACCTCATTCATAAATATTTCTAAGCATGACTCGAATTTTTTTATGGAAAAAATTATAGTCTAAACCTGGAAAAAGTAGTCTGTTATTTGGGACTACCTATGGTTGTCCCAAATGGTATGGGATACATAACCTTTATTAAATAGAAATATTTATCGGGCAATAAAAAAGTAGTCTTCTCCCATAATTATTTTTGATTTATTAACTACCTTAAAGTCAATAAGTTTTCAAAATAGTTAGTTTTATCTCAGAACTTATATGTTTTCTTTTAAAAGGAAAAAAACTGATTATGCTCCAGTTTCTTAAACAAATTGGTCCAGTTTCTATAAACAGAGCTAGAAGATTGGTCAGGGTTGGTTGATGGAGATATATCCGGCCTGAGATGGTCGACAATGCACCAACAAATTCTAAAATATTTTACTTTCACAAACTAAATCAATAAAATATCACTTATGCTTTTTGTTTCTTAAAAAAATTAAAAATTATAAATAGTATTTTACTTAGTAAAATACTACTTTGAGCTTAAGTTTTATTTTTTGTAGCTGGATATATATCTAGCATAGCTCTAACCAAATGCTTAGCACTGTTTTTCAGGGCTTTATTTTCTACAGCTGGAACAGAGATGACTAACTCTCTGGCATTACAGTCCATGTTGGACCATGGCCTCACTAACAATTTTGCTCCAAAGTCGCCTGTCTCTAGCTCTTTGTTTCCAGTTTTGCACTTTTAGAGTCTTAAGGTCTTTTTTCACCTTGTCAAACCATCTCTTGACCGGCTCATCCCTTTCCTTTGGCCTTGGTACTGCCCCTTGAATATCTTTGTAGTGTCGCTGTTTTCCTCCTAGCCATTGAATTCTCTTTGCTTTTACATAACTTATTATATCTTTTTCTTTAAATAGTCTCGCAATTTCAAAATTGTACCGCCTTCTCTACAGATCACCCTCTCTGACAGGTCCAAAAATAGTTCTAAGAATTTTTCTTTCCCAGGTAATCAGCATTTTTTCTTGTTTCTGGGTTAGAGTTCACATTTCTGATCCATAGATAACGGTTGGTCTGATTATAGTTTTATAAACCTGAAGCTTTGTTTTCCTTGTTATTACTTTTGATGTTAGCAATCTCTTAAGGATCTTAGGAGGGGACAGAAGAAACTCCGATCAGTCCAAATTCACTCACCTTCATGGAACTGGCACCCAAAAAGAAAAAAGAAGACAATGTTTCCTGGCTCGTAACCCCCAAACATTACTGGTACCAGAGCACCCGTCCAGGAGGTGCACTCAACATTCGGTGCAACTACAAGGACCAGTGGCCACCTTAAATCTCTTTCCTTTGAGGGTAGTGTGTAAAAATCTTCCCAAACTGCCCCAAGTGCCACAACATGCATGCTTCTCCCCAACATATCCTGGACTGTCTTGAACTGGACAAGAGGGACATTCTAGAAAACCCACTTTTGGTGGCCGACTTCCTCCGGGTCATTAATTTCATGGACATTGTTTAGCCCTGCTAATTTTGGGGATTAGGAAGAAGAAATCTTTGCTTAATCTCTGGTATAATATCATTGTATTGAGTGACAACTGAACCCAAGTACTTAAATTCCCTAACTCTTTCAAATTTTGTCATTTCATTGATTTGGATAGATGTCAGGTGTATTTTTTCTTGACTAATAGAACTCAGCTGGTAGCCCTCTCTCCAAACTTTAACACCAAAAACTAAAGAGCGGAATTTCAGCACTGATAGTCTTACTCAATTACTTGATGGAATTCAGGCTGATTCTCTAGTCGTTATGTCAGGATCAAATTGACAACCTCGGCTCTTGACTAGCAATATGAGCAAAGCCCCAATAGTCAAAAAGCTATCAGGGGTCTGTCCACGTTGAATTTACTACCGTTTAGCGGTACCTTCACAAATTCAATTTTAGGAAAAACGGTAGTTTCACAAATTCCACTTTAGGAAAAACGGTAGTTTCACAAAGTACTTTTTCTTAAAATTTTATTTTTGTATCCTTAAGAAACGATAAATCTATATTTTTACTATGTTTTTGTGTTGATTTTTTAATATCATTTTTAATTTTTCACATATTATGTCTAAATTTTCACAAAATAGGTACCTCTCAGTAAAACCTAGACAGACCCCTGGCTATAATATTCCACTAAGCTATGTGAGTCAAAAATATAATACAAAATTTTAGGGAAAAAATTCTGGATAATTATTAAGCCTTGAATCCAAAAGTCCAGTCGGAACTTAATAAAAAGAACTGGGAAAGCACTTAAAGAATGAAAAATTACCTTTCTCTCATTTTCTTGATAAACCGTCTGACAGCCAGCAAAACAAGGAGAAAAGTAAATTGTGTTATCTGCACCACAAATTGGATCATAGTTATGATCAGAACAAGTACAGTCAGAATTGCAATCAGACAAAAATTTTGAGCCCATGGTTCTGTAAAATAAATAATTTATTTTAAAAAAACAAAATACATAAGTAAAATTAATTGTTGAAATTAAATATTCAAAATCATAAACAAGATCACAGAGCATCTAAAAACAGAATTATATCTTTTGTTCTGCAACGAGAATTATGATATCGACAAATAATCTGCGAGTACCATCAAAAATAACAAGTTAAATTAACGCAATATATTATATTGTAATACCATCTTTGAACATCTGATCCAATTTTGTTGGGTTTATGACTACCAATGTTCAATTCTGCAGCCTTTGCAATTTTGAACTCTACCCAAAAGACAAGGGAACTCCTGCATCAAGCATTATGAAGAACTAGTCTTCATGGAAGAGTTTTTGATGGAACTAACTCGCATTTGCGTTACATGGAAAAGGAAAACCTCCCACGGTTAGCCTGACGGCAAGGGGACTCTAACCCATGACCCGTCTACCACTGAGGATATTTTTCGTTATCACTGTGGTCAATGCAAGCAGGGTGTGGAATTCATATCAACCAGCCATCACTTTATCCAATGAGACCCCACGGCTCTTTACACAATAGAAAATTACCTTTTAATTATGTTAAGACAGGGTTGCCACTCAAATCTGGAAAAAAAATTCACTGTGTTTTCCCTGTACATAT
>NW_027261669.1:0-6238 GCF_043381705.1 Parasteatoda tepidariorum | reverse complement strand
AACAGCCAATCGAGATCAATATTAACATTCTCGGATTGCTACAACGGTGCTTGATCGAGAGTGTTACCTGCATCATACAACTGCTTCGGATTCACAAGTTCATACATGAAATAGGATTTGAAAACTAAGCTTTATTTCAATATTACATAAATAGTGAATGAATCATTTATATTGCGTGGAAGAGAATCTACGGTCTTGGGCAAGTTATTGGGTACGTTGTGAATGGATCATTTTGTCCCTAACTGGTGATCAACACCCAGTTCTCGTATTTGCATGAAATGGGTTCGGAGAGTCACCATTTGCTCTTGGGTAGGTTTCAATTCTCTCAACCACTTTGGTGCTTTTGTGAGAGACGGTCTTCATGTTTGCGTTGTTCTGTTTGTGTGTAACACTTAAGGTATTCTCATCTACATTATTTGGCTTCGGCTTTTTCAGCCTCGGTAAGTTTAGGCCTTGGCATCATTTTTTTTCAAGCTTCAACTCTAACTTTTAGGACCATGTCAATCAGTTTGGACCCTCATTATTTGTGATATTCATCTGAATTAGTATCGAAAACGATCCAGTTTGAGCTGTAGTTTAGAATTTCTGATTTTTAATTAAAAATTAATATAGTTGAAAAGTGCGAATGCCATTAAATCCAAACCAAAAACCTTCTCGCAAATGGATATAAAAAAGAAAGAAATTCTGCGAGATAACCGAACAAAGGAAATGTAGATTTTGCCATGCTTGCTTACAAAATCTATTCCAATACTAGCTCCGCCCATACACACGCATACATAGACGTACTCGATACTCAACATATACATATTTGTATAAAGCAAAAGTTCTAAATTTTGCTTAATCGTTTTCAGGAAATTCATCAAAATATGCTTGGAAATTCCTTTTAATTTTGAACATCATGGTACACTGCAAAAACATCCTTAAACGTTTCTGAACAGGTAAATTTTAAAACAGATTTTTTTTAATTTTGGAAACCTCTTTCTGTAATATCCAGAAACCTTTTACTGTACTTCAGAAATATTTTGAATAATTTTTAAAATTTTCGGATTTTTCTTAAATTTTTTTATTGTGATTATTATTATATGCCTTTTTATAATTTAGAAACCTTTAGCATGACTTGTTTTCAACTATGTCAACCGTCACCTATCTAGAGGTAATTCAAAATAAACAATGCTAGAAAAAGAGATGCAACGTTAGTTATTAAAATACAGTTTAAAATTAATTATCACGTTTTATATGCAAGTTAAATTAAAATTAAAAAATTTTACTGGTAGCTACGCTTCACTTTTAAACTAAATCGAAGTCAATGTTTCTTACTTTTGAGAAAAAAAAGAAGAGATGTTTCTTAATTGAACAGAAATGAGATATTAAATAAAGCTCACTAAGATTTTCGAAAATATTTTTGTCGGGACAAAATTAGTTTCTGAAGTTTTTTACAATGCATAACATAAGAAGGCACATCGAAAAATGAATAAGACTACACATATTACATTAAAGATAAATATATGTAGTAAACACTAGAAAGGAAAATGCAATTAATTAGGCATGTGATGTTTAAGAAAAAAATATTACTTAAATTGCATGATTGCAAAATTGCAGTGCAATATTATACACATGACTAAACATATAAAAGCCTATTTAATACATACAGTTACAAAAAATTAATTTTTGGTTTTTATTTATTTATTTATTTATGTTTTTGTTACCAAATAGTAATTTTCATTCATATTATGTAGTAGGTCTGATAACCATTTGATTTGCATTTTAGTTCACAAAAGAGATAGTTATAGTTCACACATATTAAAGCACAAATTTTAGCTCAGTATTATTAGTGTAATTACTATATTCAAAAAAAAAGATATTTATTCCGCTATGCAAAACTGCTTCCAGGATAAACATGGTACAATATTTTCTTATGTACTATATAACCAGTTACAACTTCAGACAATCTTAATTTTATAAAAATCGTTCACGTTCTATTCAAATATGAATATTTAATATTTTATTTTATCACAGTGAATGCGATCGAATTGATTTATCAAACAAATGTTCGTAAGAATACAATTATTGTCATGTTTTTTTTCGAAATAAAAAAAAGGTTCTTTTAAGTATCGAACTATAAGAATTAAGAATATCAGAACAAAGATCATGTTCATGAGAGATAGAAAGGAGCAAGATTTAACTTCCGCTCTGAATAATTTATTTACTTGTTGTTACGCACGCATATACAGTCTTGAATACTCATTACAAAGACTCTTACCATCACTCGTCAAGTAGAAGATCAGGGCGATGCTTTGTCGGCGATACTTTTCAGGTAGTACCCTATATTTAATGTTTTAATGTGGGATCCTTGGATTTCTATCCCCGCCGATAGAAAACTCTCCCTATAGTAAATGGTGACTGATGCACGTTAAATCTGTAGAGTCACAAAGTCCTCCATGTTCCCATAGTAAATCATACCTCTGGGGGTACTGATCTAGGAGTTTATTTGTCTTCTGTATTGATTCAAAATTGCAAGTCTATAGAGTTGAACATTAGTGGTCGTAAACCCGAAAATTGGGGCGGATGTTCAATGACGAATATAAAATAATATTAAAAAAAATTAATACGTATCTCAGGGGATAGAGTGTTCTCTTCCCAATATTGTGAATCAGGTTCGAAAAACACTCAGAGGCAGGTTGATACGAATTTCACATCCTGCTTTCACCGACCACCATGCTGACGTAAAATATCCTCTGTGGTAGACGGATGATAGGTAAAAGCAGAGTTGGCCAAAAATGTAATCGATTACTATCTAATAATTTTACAAAAAAGATTTTATATTGTTTTTTTTTATTTAGTGCCGCTTTGCATTTGGTTGGTTTAATCGAATGTTATGTGATAAGGAATGCTTTCTCTTTTTTTTTTGGTGGAACTGAAGCTGATCTTCCACCTGGCAGACGTTTACTACCCCTAGTAACTTGAGCAGAACGTCTTGCTATTGATGTTGGCTGTACTCGAATAGCTGAGCCACTCCTTCGTCTAAAATGCATGCAATTGCCAGCAGTATGTAAAAATGTTTCCCAAGTACCAGTGGATTTGATACTTTTCAGGCGTTTAAGAAATGTATTTAATCCATTCAAAGATGATTTATAAATTTCATCCTTTTTCGTTATTTCTTCAAAAATCTCTTTAATCAAGTTTTGGCGTTTTTCTTCATAAGTTTGAGTTTCACCCTCTTCACAATTATGAATTAAAATTTCTTCCTCTGTAGGTATATCTTGCTTCTTCTGTATAACATGAGCTTTTGAAACCAGTGGCTCAAAAAATTCTTTTGGGGGTGCTTTATCTCCTAAGGCTAGTAAAGATATTTCGTGCCTATCTTCTGGTAAAACAGGAGGAAAATTTCGTGACACTATATTGTAGTGTTGAAATACTGAGTACTGATGTTTACAAAATCGACCATACAGCCCCACAGAACATGAACAACAACCAGCTTTCACATTAACATAATAAGTATCCATACCACTTTTAACAGAAAATATATCAGTATCATGCATTTCAATGTCGTTTTTTGTTATAGTAAGTGCTTTCTTCTTCAAAGAAAGAAGAAACAATCTGCTGGTTGCAGAACGGCTATTAGCAAAATCTCTGAATTTTTTAACATAATGCATCTCTAAGTGGGTTGAAATAAAATCTAAAATCGTTAAAACATTGTACGCCTTCACTCTACAAAGGACCTCATCCTTAAAAATACGAATACATACTTCTGAAAAATTTTTACTGTTGTGGCCCCTCACATTCTCATTTCTGAAAGCCAGACACCACATTTCTTTAGTTTTCCACCAATTTCTTACATATTCGTTCCAATTTGCATAAGTTGGAAGGTAAGATCCAATGTAACCACAAGAGTTTATATACGCTTCTTCTGCTTCAATAAATGTCTTGGCGTACAATATGTGTTCAAAAAACATCATCAAAAGATTTCTATGCTCTTTGGGAATTCCATGCTTAGAGTCCCATAGCCATCTCCACACAGCTTGTGCTACGTGAAAGATGCATAATAAATTACGTGATAGAGGCCATACATGTCTTAAAGCTTTAATTTCTGCTTCAGAATCATCCGTCATAAATATTGATGGGTATCCTACGCCATAAAATGGCTTCTCTAATGCTGTATGCAAGAGGTGAAAACCTGTTTTATATACTTCCTCTGTCTGTCCTTTTGTTATTATAACAGCAAGTGGAACAGCCCCAGCAGAACAGGGACATAACATAAATGTAATACTGTGATTATCAGGATCACAAGAAGATGTTGAATCAACAAAAACTATCTCACTTGAAGATTTTAACCCATGCGCTCTTTTCATAATGGGTGTAACAATTGCTACGGCAAACGGTTCTTCATTTAAACGAACAGTAATTCCGTTTTCTTCATATGCTTTCGACTTATCCTTTAATTTCTGAAAAATATGAGGCTATTAAAATAAAATCAACAACTGCGATATTAAAATAAAATCCACATTTACGGCAAAAGGAAAATTTTGTGTCTCAAAAAAATGACTTACTTCAATTACACCTTGACCGGTTCTTGGACCAAGATTCAGAAGTCGCCATTGATCATACCAATACTGAACAGTTCTATAAGAAGGGTTAATTCGGCTATTAGCCATGTCTTCTTCTGTAAATTCCTCCTTCAACTGCAAGATACCTTCATGATATTTACAGGATTGAATAATACCCAAACCATCATTGAAATATTCCATGAATTTTTCTTTTGAGTCGATAGAGGGAAGAAATTTTAATGCCTCTGCCGTATTTAAGCTGTGGTTATGTAAATCATTTAGTGTGATGACTGCAACCAGTCCTCTCTGAAATGAGCAAATAATCAGAATAATTTCAAGTATTGATAAAATACGTAAATAGGAAGGAAAAAATTTAATTCCAATTTAATCAGTATAATTAAAAATTTTCACTTCTACGAAACTTTCTTTTTATTATCATTTATGTTTAGTGCCTGTCCTCTCATATTCGATTCTTCTAGCCACGTTTTTATCTTCCACTGCTGTTTCCATATCAGGAATCGGTGCCTTCGGTATGATACTGAGAAACAAAAGAGTAAACAGTGGCGTAAATAACATCTCCGCATTCCGGAGGGGGGGGGGACGCACGAGATTTGAAGTTGAAGTTAGAGGCATGATTTAGCAGTGTAACTCAACTATAATAATTGAAAACAGACTGGTTCAAATTAACAAGTGATTAAAATCAGTAGGTATTTGAAATAAATTAAGTGAACTCATTTGATTGATTCGAATCACTTTGATGCTTTGTTTTTACAAAACTCGACTTGGGAGTCGCCCGTCTCAAAAGATGGAGAGGGGTGCAAATTTTTAAGAAATAGATTTTATAAAAATCTCTCCCCTTTATTTTCGATATTTGATCTAACATATGAATCAAGATATCTCTATTTCAAACAATTAATATTTATATTAAGACAATTAAGTTGATTCTTACTCCACTCCTGCGGATGAGTTTGGAGGACAGAGTTCGGTATCCTTGTATGCGTCTTTTAGAAAAATTTCCCTTATATGTTTTTAAATAGATCCTTTGCATATTTTTCCAAATGTATCTATAACTTTTCAGACTACAGGTATTTAAGTGAATATTATGAAAAGTTTTTACACCAATTATACTAACTTTTATAAAGGAATCTGATTTCCGTGTTGATTTTTTGTTCAACTTCACTTTTATAGAAATTGTTGCTTGACAATCAGAATTTTTTGAAGAACTTATTTTACATTTCTCCTGCGGAACTTTCATAAACGCACTGTGGTGACAAACAAATAATTTCCTGCAATTAAATAATAGAAAAAATATTTACAATTCAATAGAAATGTACTAGAATTAAAAGATGGAATTTTTCGTAAATTTATTCTTTCATTACTCATGATATTAATTTAATGGACAATTCATAATCATTACTTTTTATTTTGAGGGAAATTATGCAATCAAAAATTTATAAAATGAGCATCTTAAAAGACAATTGCTTGATTCCTTAGATGTCAATTAATACTTTTTCGGTATTATAAAACATTTAACAAGTAAAGAAAATACATTAAAAATAAGTTTTAAATAGGTAGACATAATGCAGATCTTTTAGTTTTAATTTATAATAATAGATGGCGCCACTAATAAATTTTAGATTTTAAAATTTTATGATGTAATTTTAGTAATCCACAAGAAAAAAATTAAATATTAA
>NW_027261668.1:0-6243 GCF_043381705.1 Parasteatoda tepidariorum | reverse complement strand
ATCTCACTAAATATTTAAATTAAAACTTCGCTTTTTTTTAAATTTTGAAAGCTTTATTTGGCCCACCAAACATCTTTTTTTTCGATTTTTGGCCCTCGACCGAAAAAGTTTGCCCATCCCTGGTATAAATCATGCTAAGCCATGCACTCATCCATAAATGTCATTAATTGAACTGAATTCTAGTTTAACTGAACTGAATATGCTGAGTAGTTACTGAATTCTGAAAACTGAATTGTACCAAGGTGACAATAACCATTTTACTTTATCATTGCTTATTCGTAATTGTTTTCTGTAACATGATTGCTTTATGAGCTTCTTTGTATCTTAACCGTATTTTTTTGCTACTGAATTTCAGGACTCATCGGAAGTTGCACGAACAGTAGCTATGAAGATATGTCGAGAGCTGCATCTGTAGCCAAACAAATCCTTGAGCAAGGAATAAAGGCAAAATCCAAGTTTTACGTCACTCCGGGATCACTTCAGATAAAAGATACAATCGAAAGAGATGGACAGGTATGAATGACAGTTTTTTTATCAACTTTATAATTGTGAGAACTATTTTACCTTTATAGAAGAAACGCATTTNCTGAGCTTTTGTGTCTTTACCACTCTATTAAATGGATCTCAAACAACTCATCTCTTTCATCAAAATTCCTCATCTGTTCAGATTCCCTTTCATCCCTTTTTGCACTTAAATGTATTACTTCATTTAACAGAATTATTGTAAATTCGCAGATTATTTTAAATGAACTCCAATCCGAGGGTAAATCTGTGCTCTTTTCACATGTACGAGGCCACTCCGGTGTTCTGGGTAATGAAAGAGCTGGCTTTCTGGCGAAACAGGCGACTAATCTTGATTCCATTTGTGATATAAGTCCCCCAAAATCTTTTTTTGGACTTTCAGCGAGGTATAAAGTTCAAACTGTGTGGAACGAAGAATATCAATATATATATTAGTAATTAGTAGCCAGATTAGTAATTCAAGTCTTTTATCATTCATTTCAGATGTAATTTTGAAAGTAGCCGCAATATTAACAGTTAAAGGTGGGACTGGTTCGATCCTGGAATACACTGGTCCAGGAGTTGAATCGATTTCTTGTACAGGTAAATTTGTCTATTTTTAACCATCTTCGTATCATTATATAGGCTTAATTTTAATTTTCCCTACCGGAGTAATTTTTAAAAAAATAGTTAAAACTCGTTCTTTTTAGCTGTTCTCTTTTTTTTTACACTGGTGATTTAATAAAAGTGTAAATAGGAATCGTAATGCGTAAAGCGTAAATAGGAATCGTAATAGCTAACATATTTTATGCTGACTTTGTGAGAGACACAAAACAATCGTGTCCACGAAATGCTCACGTCGGCGAAGTAATCAAGTCGACGAAGTGGCGTCGTTGATATGATATGACGGGCAATAATTTTCGGTGATATGAATACATCCATGTGGTGGCGTACTTCTGGTAGGTTTAAACATTTTAAATTACATTAAATTAATTCTTAAATTGAAATTAAAAGAATTAAGAGTGTCATTTGGAATTTCTTAATTCATCCTACTATGTATTGTTTTAACTCAAAAGTGTCCGACTTCTTAAAAAGAAATGAGGTGAAAACAAATATTATGAAAATAGTAAAATTAATTGCATCTTTAAATCAAATGGAAATTTTCTACGTAGTGCCATTAAAGTTAATAAAAAAAATTATATTTCCAACTAATAAGAAAAGTAAGATCCAATTTAAGGAGTTTACATGACTAATCTATCACAGAGATCATGAACCAGTTTTTATCTTTTTAAGAAAAACAAGAACTACTCTTTGAACGTAAACGCTTGCCAGCTCTTAATTATTTACACAAAATTAAATCAAAAACTTTATTTCTAAACTTCCTTAATCATGTTTCCTAAAAATAATTTTCACTTTCAAATTCATTATAAATGCCGTAGAATAGTGATGAATCTATAGTATCGCACACCCTTTTTATCATAAGAGAATTTTGTAAGCGTAGCTGGGTGACTCTCACGAAACATGACAATTCACTGTCTTTTGCTCCATGATCTAATACTATAATACTAAAAGAACTTTTTTTAAAAAAAATTAGTAAATAGCATTGCTGTTAGCATTTTGGCTTCTTGAAATCATTAATAACAAAAGCTACATAAATTTATCTGAGTTATTTTAAGAAATACTGTTGTTTTCTGCAGAATATAAGCGTCTTCGGCCAAAATATTTTTTTCAAATATTTCAAGTTTCGACATAGTCTCGGCATTATAGCTTCAAGTTCAGCATTTCTTAAATTATATTATAGGATTACGATATAAATATAAAATACTTTCGGAAATTATAGTGGTATTTTAAAAAAGAAAGAAAGCTTTTAACTTCCTACACTTATTTTGGTCGATGTAAATTTTGCAAGGGTACAAAATGCACCATTACTAAAAGCTTCAGACATGATCTTTCAAACTGTACCACGTAAAACTTTCCAAAAGATTTGCTTGATGAAAGAAAAATTGTTCTCATAGAGATTGTGTAGAAGTGTTTCCACACTTTTATCCAGCCTTTGCGTAAACTTGTCTCTTTGAAAGTAACAATTTTAAAACAGAAAAAACATATGACCTTAACGTATCGCAACTCAAATTGAAACGCGTTGTTGCCTTCTCTAAATACAAGAGAAGTTGGGTCACGTATTATTCATTCGAGCCAATTTTAAAGAATTTATGGTAAGAAATAAATTATTAAATTGCCCAAAAACTAGCATGTCGAGAGAAAACTACAATATTATATCCCTCAACAACAGCAAAAAATATTTAATTCTCCACTCTATAAATTTATTGCAGGCATGGGAACAATTTGTAACATGGGAGCAGAAATTGGAGCAACTACTTCCATTTTCCCATATAACAGAAGAATGAGAGACTACTTGATTGCAACACGAAGAGAAGGTAATGATCGCAAGAAGTTTTACAATATCACTTCGATAAAATATTCCAGATTTACATATGTAACCAATTTAATTAAAAAATGTAGAAAATAATGAATAGAAATATGAACTTGTAATCAAAGAAGTAACCATATTTGTACAATGTGTTACATAAATGGCCCGTTGTTGACGTATGCCTGTTTATGCAGAGGGGTTGCGATTGTTCTTGCTTACAAGTGGTGCCATCTATGGCCAAGAATTCGACTTCTGCCACACCATACGTCACACCCGTTTATAGAACGGACCCATTCATACACCCATTCATTCATCCACAGATCGTAATTTTGACCTGAATCAGAGAGCGATCGATCTCCAATCCAGTACCCCCAGAGGTATTGATTTGTTATGGGAACATGGAGGACTTTTGCGACTCGACAGATTTAACGGTCGGCGGGGTTCGAACCCTCGAACTCTCGGGCATGGGTCCAGCGCCCTAGCGACCAGGCTATCCCGGCTCTAAATGGCCCGGTACCATAAACTACAATAAAAGGGAAAATAAATTTTTTTATTGTTATATTGTGGTATTTACGATTGTATTAGATAAAAGTCAAAAGTTAATTAAAAGCAAAATAAATTTCTTTCTACTTTTTAGAAGAAAAAAGATTTTTTTAAAAAAATGCTTTAGTTATATGCTTAGTTGAATATTCAGAAAGGTTTAGTAAACAGGGCAGCTACGATCTGTAAAAAATAAATAAATGTCTGCTAAAGTTTCTCAAAACTACAGAAAAAGGATTAAATTTTAATGGCGCTTACCTATTGTAAACTGTTTCATCGTTTTGAACATCAGGTCCTTTTATTTATATAATTTTTAATTATTTGTTATTTTTTGTTTTCTAATAATTATTCTCAAAAACTGCTTTCAGATAAGTACAATCGTAACTTTTATCATAATTTAATTATTTGGCGACTAACTGGACAATCTCTCCTAGTCATTAAATTACGATAAAGAAAACATTTCTGAGCTTATTTTAATGGAACTCTCGACAATTACTAATAGTAACATAAAACTAACATGCGAAGTTAAAATATTTTAGAAAAATAAAAGTGTAAGTTCAAAGGCCCACGAACAACTGGTTCATGAGAGGAAAGCGCCCCTATCAGCTCAAGATGTCATGCACCACATTAATTTTTTTAAGACCCGTAGGAACGCCGTCAAAAAGTTTTCAAGTTGACATTTTTTCAAATATATGGCTTCTATTAGATGGTCAGCCAAAAGTAAAGTTTTAGTAAATTACTAATCAAAGCAAGTGTATATTTATCTGGTTTAGCAATCACTTAATTTTAAATATTGTCTACTCTAAAGACACTAGATTCTGTATCTGTATTTTAGTTAAAGGCTTAGTATGATAATCCAAAACGTTTTACGTTGTGTTTTATAGAAGAAACGCATTTATTGACATAAAATTTGGAAGAAAAAAAAATAATAACAGCATGTTATAACAGCTTTTATATAACAGCTTTTAAAAAGCTATAACAGCATGTTATATAAAGTAAGTAACTTTATAACATATAATAAACTTTTTACGATCAATAACTCTCTTCTTTCAGAAATAGCAAATTTATCAGATCAGTACTACGATCTATTAACACCAGATCCAGGATGTGAATATGACAAAGTGATAGAAATCAACCTCGATGAAGTAAGTGTTTTAACCTAATGTTTTTAATTAAGTGTGAAGAAATTTTGTAAGTTAAAGAAATTTCTGCGATTAACTGCAATTAAATTAAATTAATAAACAAATTTATTGCGTATTTCTCATGAAATTTAAAATTATTACTTTCTACATAAAAAATATAAGAAATAAAATTGGTCCAAAGTTTACCCTATATATTAAAAATTGTTTACAGTTGGAACCCCACGTAAATGGACCATTTTCTCCCGATCTTGGACATACGATATCTCAATTGGGGAAAAATGCTAAGAGGAATGATTGGCCGACAGATGTCGCAGTTGGTAAGTTTCTTTTTGCCAATTGACTAATGCAGAACCTAATGATTAAATTTAACTGCACCATCAAAATCTATTTAAAACATGTATCGCGCTTGTTAAAAGTTACAAGACAAAGTATAAGCTAACGCCACATACTAATGGATGGTTAATAAAGCTATTGTACCTTGATATCTCAGTTGGTTCACCTGGATACAAAGGATGCATACACTTGGCGTTTTTAATCACTGTACCAGTTATAGATATTTCATTATTCAATAATATCTAAGCCATAATAGCTTAGAGGACAGAGTGCCGCCTCCCAGTGAGGTGACCCGATTTCGAATCCCATCGATGACTGATCGAAACGAATTCTGCACATGGCTCACACCAACCACAGTGCTATCGTAAACTAAACTATCCTTCGTGGTAGACGGATCAGGAGTTATAGTCCCCTTGCGGTCATGCTAACCGTGGGTTTTTTTTCCATGGTTTTCCTCTCTGTGTAACTTAAAGGTGGGTTATTTCCATCAAAAAGTTCTCCACGAAGACAAAGTTTCTTCCAATACTTAATCCAGAAGTTCCCCTTGTCTTTTGCTTGCAGCTGAGTAAAAATTTCAATGGTGTTCCACGGAACTCTATGGTTCCATGGAAGAGTTAAAGGGGTTCCACGAGTTAGCACTTTTTATAATCAGTGTTGAGTTTGAAACCTCAGATTATATTTAGATCCGACACATAATTCATAATTTGTTTAATCTTTCAGTTGGCTTTGCGAAATTATTTCAAGTAAAATGCCAAAAAACAGAAATGCTATTTTTTAAAATAAAATGTAGTTTGTCTAATGACAATATATTGAACAAATTAGGAAAAGAACAAACATTTATAAGATTTTGCATCAGTTTTTCCCATTGAGCTTTTCAAAACAAAATAAAAACAACTAATAACTTTAATAAAAAAATTTGCTTCCCTAGTAATCATTATCGACGCTTATAGCAGGTATTTTAAGTCTTCTTTTTGAAGTAAACCCATATTTGTTTTATTTTATTCATTTTCAACTTAGGTATATACACCAAAAACAAATTCATAACTAGACCAGATGTAGCACAAGGACTACTAACATAAAACATAATTTCAGATTATCAACAAAACAATTAAAAATCTTTATAATTCCAATTAAATATTTTAAAAAAAGTCAATTATAGGTTATAACGTCCGCAATTACCTTAATAAACTTTATTTATAAAGTCGGCGTTCTACCGAAAAAACGTTGATTATTTAGGGTTCCGTAGCCGAAAAAAATTAGAAACCGACGGTATAAATCAGGGATGGGGAAACTACGGCC
>NW_027261667.1:0-6267 GCF_043381705.1 Parasteatoda tepidariorum | reverse complement strand
AGACACACACACTAATTCTTTAGTTTATTATATGTATAAATAAATAGATACATATATATTAATTAAAATTTTTCAAATTCCAAGTGCACTGGATTCGAAAGATTTACGTGTAACCGAATACCTGTTAGGTGAAATATTTTACCCGAAAAAAACACTTTAATCAGTCCCATTCACGTGCGAAAAAACTGTAGTCAGTGGGAACGGCCAGTGAGTAACGCATATGATTGCTTGACGTGCACTTTTGATAATGAGAATAAGCCTTTTAAACGTTCCAAGTAAGCACATTTGGAAAATGAAACCGGAATATTAGCTGGTACAACTATAACTTTTACTTCGAATTTGCTTTGTCTGTTTGTTTATATTTAATCGTTATTTTTCAAAATCTTCGTTCTATAATTGTATTTAATAAATTGTTTTTACAAAGAAAAGAATAAAAGTTCCTTATAGATATGCTACTCATATAAGCATAACTGGGAGAAAAAGAAATACGTTTTACTTTAGTCTTACTATTCAAGATACCAATAACAGCTTTTTCAGCAGTTACTTATAGTTAACGCGTGTAAACGATAAAATAATTGTTTTTAGAATCGTCTAAGGAAATATTACCAAGAATAATTTAATTAATTATTTTCTATTATGATAAATTTGTATTACGATGATGGTATGCGACATAAGAATAGTCATAATTTGCAACAGAACCTTGACTTCATTTATCACATAAAAGCTGTGTTTAGCATTTTAAATATATTCATTCCTCATCTAGTAGCAAATGTGTCTATTCAGTGAAGTGGTGCATGTTTATTAAGCTGGTAAACAAATACTGGTTAATTTTTAAACTACATCTGGGCCTGATATCAGCATGTTTTCATGAGTTTTCTTTTGTATATTTCAGTACTAACGAATTTAATACAGTAATTTATTTTATTTCTTCCTAAATCCTTTATATAATTTTAATATTTCATGTAGTGCAACTATATTTAACAGAAATAGCACTCAAGCTTTCAATAAATCACTAATCTTCTTCACGATTTAAATAATTTATTGATTAAAAAATTTCCCCATCTTTTCCATGTATATCAAATAAATTTCTATGAAAATCCTAGTCATATTTTATTTATGTCATGCAGTTTTTCTTTCTATTACCTTAACTTTAAATACACTATAAAATTGAATTTTTTTTCTTTGTATGGCTCTCTGCATGACATTTCATATCCAGAAATAACAAAATAGTTTTTTTTTTTTTTTGAGATTGAATTTTTCTTGCAAAGCTGAAAAGAAAGTTTGACAGCTAAGAAACTAGATTTAATAGAAAAAAAAGTGTTCAAAATTTATTTTTCAATTTTATGTATGTATTATTTCAAATAACAAATCAATGACAAACAATTTTATAAACATAATTGCATTATTAATTAAGCATAATAATTAGACATAGTTGTAAACAATTGTTAATATTAATAGTCAATTTATTGCAAGGCTCAGCACAGGTAATTGTTGAAATAGTCGCTACTAAAATGTAACTAAAACATTTTAGAAAATGATAATGACTTTATTGAAAACAGTGTTAATATCCGAGAAACATTTTAATAATTTTATAAATATACAAGCTAAAGAAAAGAAAAAATGGTTTAGAAACATTTATCTCTGAAGAAATCAAACATAATTTTAAATTACATATTAATCAACTACTATTAGAAAAAAATTGCAAAGTAAATATTTTTCCTAACTAAGAAAAATGTTATGCGCCAAATTTCAAATGCAACAGAAACTATTAATTTAAAATATCAGTCCAAGTATAAAACAAAACTATTGTTGCTATTACATAAAGTCAAAACATATTTATTAATTGTACTCATTTGTTATTGTTTTTTTTTTTTGTAAAATTAATTTTTATCAGAGGGGACTTATTTTATTCTAACTTTAATACGTTGCTAATTTTATCAACATAGTCAAAAATGGTGATTGAGCCATTCAATAAACTGCCCTTCAAGCATTGAATACTCTTATTTATGTTGACATATTTTAATTTTTTCTTCGCTGGCCTTGCAGAGCCAGCATCTAGCATATTCATTCGCCCCTCGTTTTCAAACTGCAATTGCTGTAGTATTGAAATCATCGAGAATATGTCAACATGAGAAGATGGTGCTCGTATGTTTAGTTTATTGTGCCAGCCTTCAACTGAATTATTAGTTCTGTCGTTGCCACTATTGAAATGGTTCCATATATCCCTGTAAGGAGAAGAAACATTTGCCATTACATATTTTATCTAGCTGTGTTATATACAATACATGAATGAAATTGTCATACTATGATTTAACACTACAGTATCTAACTTTTTTTTTTATATATGTATTGATGATTTTAGCATTTATAGAAATAGGATATTATTCGCATAAAAGCATCATTTCATGTTACAACAGCCTAAACTCTAGAATTGTTCCTGAATATGGGGCTAAGTTGTTTTTCTTAAAAGCAGAAATAAATGACTACAAAATATTCAGCATAGAAAAATGTTTTCCTCCAAGTACATAGACTTTTCAAGCTCTTCTAAGCAATGCTCTAAACCGAGTTAAGTTTCTATCAAGATATTTAAACTGAGCTTACTCAAAAGATAAATAAAAAAAAATTCAATTTGTCAATATTAAGTTTATACAATTAAAAGTGTAATACATCTGAGCTAGATAACCTGTCTTGACATAATTTACTTTAATTATTATTATTATTTATTCAAGTTTTATTATTAGTGAGTATTTACAGCCTATAGCTTATTGGAAACTGACATTTGTCAAGAATTTATTTCTAAATCTTCAGTTTTTTTTTTTTTTAATCTTGAATATAAAATCTTGTTTGCCTAAAAATGTTTATTTTACAATTTTTAACTTGCTATAGAATTGACGTATTATGAAAATCAATTGGAATTTATTTTGGTGATTACATAGATTATATTGAATTAACTTGGATTATTTAAAATAACTTTGTAAATCACAACAAAAATATTAATACAACTAAAAATTATTCTCTGCTGTAAAGTAGCAAAGATTTCTTATAGCTTTTTTTATAAATAATATTTTAAAAAAACTTACGCCTGAAACAATGCATTCTGTGCATTTATGTAGGTTTTCTCTACATATTGATTCATTGTGTCCCGTTGATAACAGATGGGAGCTTGCATTTTTATCCATTGAAAAACTTCTTTCTGAATGTACTAGCGGTAGAGACGCAATTCTTCTAATCCATTTATATGTTTTTGGATCATGTTTGTATGCTGGCACCAGACCTAAATTTTGTACCTGGAAGAAATATTTACATTTAAGAGTTTGCCTTCAAACTTTTTAAAAAATTTTATTTATCTTAATCTATGATTTAAATTTTTAAGTTATAAGATTCATTTACACATTTCAAATTTCGGTCATTTGAGTAAAGAATACCAATCAAAATTTTAATTTATAAATGGCTAATATTTAAAAAAAAAAATTTTTTTGGGATTGATAGCTTAAAAATTGACTTCTTAAAATATGCTATGGTATATCAAATCAATGCTAGCGTTTATCCGAAAACTTTAGTCTCAAATGTTGGATGTCTGTATAATGCAGAAGTACCAAACAGTATACATTAAGCATAGCATGAAAGAAGTTTTTGAAAAGGTGCATAGGATTTCTTTTTATGTTAAGATAATTTTTTATTTAAATTAGGTAAAATTGAACATTATACCGTGCATTTTAGCATATAAAATTTTTTACAATTAGAGGTAAACATAAAAAATTTATTTAAAAAATGTTATTCTTTACAACAATATTTTTATTTAACAAATAAGAATGTCTCGAAAAAATTTAAAGTTAATACAATAAGTTATATTACATATAGCTAGTCTTTTAGATGTTTATGAGATGCAACTTGTTTAAAATAAATAAGAGGATGTATTTCAAATTCAACAGTGTACAGAATTTGAACATCATGAAACAAAAAATAATTACATATAAAAAATGAAAACATTTCCAAGTGAAAATTTTAAGCTATAGTAATAGAACTTAAATATAACCGAAAACTTTTTCTGATTGTAAACAGAATTCAGAATGCTGCAAAAAAATTTATAATTAGTTAATATTTACTTTTTTCCAAATATTTTGTGTATAATGAAAGAAGCAGCCCTTGACTGACACATTTGGCACTTCTTCTCTCAAGGCATTTATTGCCGCCAATTCAAAGTCTAACATCGCATTTTCCGGGGAAAACTTTTCATCCACCTTTCCTGCCTCCTCCTTTATCATCTGAAATAATCTTTTGTATGTTTCCTTTTTCTTATCTTGAAGGAGGCAGTACACAAATGGAAACATTTCATTCTCGTACAATCCATGGATCGTGTAAAGCTGGTGAAAGAGGAGGGGGACAATCTTGAATGTGCCATCCGCCCAAATTTTTTTGGAGGAGCACATCCTTTTTAGATTATCAGTTGTGCAAAACATCTGAAAAGAGAGATAAGTACAATTTATCAAAAATCTGGTATGAAAGGTATTTAAAAGTTGATATTTGAACATATATAAGTTGCTTCCTAGGTTTTAAACCTCATATTAAGGCCAACTTATTGTGTATGTTTTATACATATATTAAAAAAGATATTTATTAGATAAAATTTATATGATGTAATTTTTCAAGTTTAAACTATTTAATACATTTATGTAAACTAAGTTAAAAATTTCACATTCATAAATAGTTTTTTTTTTTTATATATTACGACCTGTTAAACAGTAATTATAAGTAATAAAAAACACACTTGCTCTGTTATCATATACTATGAGTATAATGCATAGTTTGTTCTAAGACGAATGCATAACACACAAAACTTCTAAGCTTCTGTTTAAAAAAAATTTTTTATCGGTTTCTAAGAGAAAAAATATTCTTACCAATAACCTATCTTCTCCGCTCCCATCATCACCGAGCAAGAAGTCTTTCCCATCTTTTGTTTTTGTATATCTCTCAGTCCAGACTATGTCATCTACACTTTTTGGAAGTGCTGGCTGCTCCAAATTTCTCGCTTTATACAGCACTTTGTGGATGCAATCGAATTCTGGCAAACCAACAGCTGAGTTTACTGAAGAAGCTGCTTCGGCTATCTCTTCACTGGAAAATTGCAGAAAAAGTTTATTAGCAATGTTAAACATAAGTATGCAAAATGTAGTTCAGGTTGAAATTTAAGATTAAATCAATATATAAGCGAAAATATTTATCTGCAGTTTGTTTTTTTAAGTTAAAAGGGCAATAAAAACAATTTTATTAAGCTGAATAGGGAGAAAAAAACTAATTCCCTAACAAATGTAACATTTTATATTCATTATTAGATTTAAATCTAACACAATTGAAACAGTGACAAATAAAAAAGTGTCCAACTAAATGAAGCTCATTAAAATTAAATTTTATTGTATGTAGTACTTATTGTACACTGAATAATATTATATGCTGAATAATATTATTTACTGAATAATATTATTTACTGAATACTTATTATATACTAAATTATTAGTACTGAATAAAAAACAAAAAATTGACATAGTTTAATAAATATTTAAGAATATGTTTTCTGTACATTAAAGGAGTATATAAAAATTTATTTTAAAAGGGGATATCAATTATAATTAAAAAAAAAATTTAAAAGGGGGTACAATTTTTATGATGAAATTACCATTTTCCTCATAAAAATTGAATTAATATTAATTTATGACTGATTCTATTGAAATAAAGTGACATAATTAAAATAAATATATAAATTTTGGAAAATCTGTTTTATGTGCAGTGATGGAGAATATAAGTTCTTTTATTGTTTCATTATTTTGTTACTTGATATAATAAAAAAATAATAACTAAATAAATAAGTCAATAAAAATGCAATAAATTAAAATAATTACTTTTTTATTTGGCTGAATTAAAAAACGTGACATAGTTCATAAATATATATTTTAAAACATTAGTTATATGTACTATATTAAAGTAGAATTTAAACTTATATTGTGTCTCATCTTGAGATTTATTTCTTATTTTTTCTCATTTTTCATAAAGATTTTTTTCAGTAACTATTATTTTTAATTTAACAGAATTAAAACAAATATTAATTAAATATTAAAAATGAAAACTTACTCATAAATTCTCTTCACTGGAGTTTTTTCGTGGGATGCTCTCTCTTTCATTTTCTTCAAAAGAGTTCTTTTGAAAATCATTTTTTCCTCTGGTTCATGATTATGTGTTCCAGACGTCGAATGAAATTGATTATCTTTAATG
>NW_027261666.1:0-6273 GCF_043381705.1 Parasteatoda tepidariorum | reverse complement strand
CCATTGTCCTTTTTATATATTTTTTTCTGACGCTTTAATCATAAGCAAAATTATCTTTTGGTATTTTTTAATTATAAAAAAACAATCAAATACTTACTAAAAAATATCTGTTAGGCTATCAGAATTACATTTGTACTAAAATATAACCCCCCCAAAAAAAAGTAGTTTGAAAACTTTCATTCATATTCAAAAATTTATCAATCATTGGTTTTTATAAAGAAATTTCAATGATTCTATTAGATCTAAATAACTGCAAATAAGTTCACATCTAAAAAAATATTGTTTGGAAGATTTTACCAATAACGCAGAAAAAGGCCATAACCACAAATTATTAAAATGCTAAATATACATAATGCTAAATATAATATTTTTCACTTATTTTGATCTCTAAATGAATACAAAATAAGGAAAACAAAACATGAAAAATATGTTTAATAAAGTCCTGTGTCAAAAGATTTAAGTAGAACGATCAAACAATATTAAGTAGTACACAGCAGGAATGTTCCCTAAATTTGTAAAAATTGTGAATTGTATTTTATTATTCCTTAAGATTTCAACTTTTTTATTGTACGATAAACTTCTCAAAAGTTGAAGAAAGTTTGAGAAGGTTCTAGAAGCTCCGTGTCGCGGAACAGATCCAATAATTTAATTGCTCACACGTAACTTTTTTCTGCAGAGCCTTAAGACGCCGACGAATATGTTGATCGTGAATCTTGCCTTCTCGGATTTCTGCATGATGGCCTTCATGATGCCCACTATGACTGCTAATTGTTTCTCTGAAACTTGGATTCTCGGACCCTTGATGTGTGAAATATACGGAATGGTTGGCAGTCTCTTTGGCTGTGTTTCCATCTGGTCTATGGTGATGATTGCATTCGACAGATACAACGTCATTGTAAGAGGCATGTCTGCTGAACCTTTAACATCCAAAAAGGCAGCATTCCAGATTCTCATGGTCTGGGTATGGTCTGGTGCCTGGACTATTCTTCCATTCTTCGGATGGAACAGGTATTATTTCAATTATTCTTTTTTTTAGAATTTATATCTGATTTAACATGGCGATCGCTTCAAGCAGGGCCGGTTTAACCATTAAGCTTACTAAGCACGTGCTGAGGGCACCACAAAGAGCCAACGTAGTAGAAATTTCAATTGCATGTTATCATCGTTATAAATACGAAAGCGAATTAATTCAGTTAATAATAATAAATGCTGTAGGTAATAAGAAAACTTTTATAAATTCACAGAGAATTATCGCAGGTTTCCAAACACTCTCAGAGATAAAAGAAAAGTTGTTTGTTAATTTTGTTGATTATTAATTCCATTTTTATGCAGTATTAAGCTTTTGTAAGTTTTTTTATTCTCTATAGGAATTCATTAAAGGTTGATAATTTTTCTTTACATGAATATTAACTTGAGATCCACAGTAAAAAAAAAAAAAAATTCACTTATTTTTTAGAAAAAATTTAAAAAGCATATTAAACGATATTACGGAAAGTTTGAATAAACAATTATGTAATATTTCATAGAATTAAAATGAAAAAAAAAATAGCTTGTGGGACAGGGAATTTTTTAAAAATAGAATCAGAATTGCCAAAATAATTTTAGTTCGGCTCAAAGATCCCAAAATATGTGGTTGGCGTTGAAACCTCTTCAAAGAGATTCTTCTTTTATTTATGATGATATTTTTAATTACATTTAAGGAGCATCAAAAACTTTTAAGTGCTTAAGGTCTCTGAGGATCTTAATCCGGCCCTGACTTCAAGCACAGGTGCATTGCCATTCAAGTTCAACGCATATTTAATTGAATGTTACTTGCCCAAATATCCAATAGTTCCGTTATAAATTCCTCATTGGTAGATGGACCGAGGATTAGAGCCCCTTTTCATCAGGTTAACCGTAAGAGGCAAGTATTGCTCTAGATTATAATGCATCTGGTAGCTTATATTCAAAAATTCTTTTACGAAGACAAATTTGTTCCGAGTCTTCAATTTGCTACAAATCTTAAGCAATTAGTATATTTTAGAAGTAAAATAATTAATATCCTCAAAAATGTCTAAAACAAAAAACGTCATTTGTTATGTCTTTAAAATCATGCTACATCCATACGGGGAAATGGTTAACGATTCATACTCCGATTAAAAAGGAGTTTGAATGGTTTATATTTTAATTATTATGCAGTTATTAATACTAGATCAGAATTTTTTTTTTTACTATCTATTTAACTGCGTAACCCGCTCTATTCCCATTCGTGGTTTCATTTCCACGGTCTTCTGTAATGTTTAATTGTTAGATGGCACCTTTTAACTTGGCTTTAGTTGTTTATATTTCTGTGAAATATGCAAGCATTGTTAAGAAGCATCAAAAAGTAAATTTATATGATTTTGATTTTCTTTAAGGTATGTACCTGAAGGTAACATGACCAGCTGCACTATTGATTATTTGACCAAGGACTGGAGCTCATCTTCCTACGTCATCTTCTACGGATTTAGAACTTAAGAATCTAGCCATATGGCCTTCACTTTTATAAGTAATAGTGGACAAGTTACGCTAAAATTAATTTTTTTTAAATATTTAGACATTAATTTTGCTACCGTCAGAAAAGAAGATTTCTGAAACTACGGAAATTCCGTAGCAGTTGGAGGGTATGAATATACATAATGCTAAATATAATATTTTTCACTTATTTTCATCTCTAAATGAATACAAAATAAGGAAAACAAAACATGAAAAATATGTTTAATAAAGTCCTGTGTCGAAGGATTTAAGTAGAACGATCAAACAATATTGAGTAGTACACAGCAGGAATATTCCCTAAATTTATAAAAATTGTGAATTGTATTTTATTATTCTTTAAGGTTTTAACTTTTTTATTTTACGATAAACTTCTCAAAAGTTGAAGAAAGTTTGAGAAGGTTCTAGAAGCTCCGTGTCGCGGAGCAGATCCAATAATTTAATTGCTCACACGTAACTTTTTTTGCAGAGCCTTAAGACGCCGACGAATATGTTGATCGTGAATCTTGCCTTCTCGGATTTCTGCATGATGGCCTTCATGATGCCCACTATGACTGCTAATTGTTTCTCTGAAACTTGGATTCTCGGACCCTTGATGTGTGAAATATACGGAATGGTTGGCAGTCTCTTTGGCTGTGTTTCCATCTGGTCTATGGTGATGATTGCATTCGACAGATACAACGTCATTGTAAGAGGCATGTCTGCTGAACCTTTAACATCCAAAAAGGCAGCATTCCAGATTCTCATGGTCTGGGTATGGTCTGGTGCCTGGACGATTCTTCCATTCTTCGGATGGAACAGGTATTATTTTAATTATTCTTTTTCAAAATTTATAACTGATTTAACATGGCTAGAGGACATGATGATTGCTTCAAGCACAGGCGCATTGCCGTTCAAGTTCAACGCATATTTATTTGACTGCTACTGCCCCAAATATCTAATAGTTCCGTTATAAATTCCTCATTGGTAGATGGACCGAAAATTAGAGCCCGTTTTCATCAGGTTGACCGTAAGCGGCAAGTATTGCTCTAGATTATAATGCATACTCTGCAGCTAGATTATAATGCATACTCTGCAGCTAGATTATAATGCATACTCAGAAGCTTTTATTCAAAAAGTCTTTTACGAAGACAAATTTGTCCCGAGTCATCAATTTGCTACAAATCTTAAGCAATTAGTATATTTTAGAAGTAAAATAATTAATATCCTCAAAAATGTCTAAAACAAAAAACGTCATTTGTTATGTCTTTAAAATCATGCTACATCCATACGGGNCGGGGAAATGGTTAACGATTCATACTCCGATTAAAAAGGGGTTTGAATGGTTTATATTTTAACTATTATGCAGTTATTAATACTAGATCTATTTAACTGTGTAACCCGCTCTATTCCCATTCGTGGTTTCATTTCGACGGTCTTCTGTAATGCTTAATTGTTTGATGGCAGCTTTCAACTTGGCTTTAGTTGTTCATATTTCTATGAAATATGCAAGCATGTTTGAGGAAAAAAACCGTGAAAAAAAAAAAGAGAATTGCCTTGAGATTTGTTTAGAAGATTATCATAATAATCTTCATTTCTAATAAATGATTTGAAAGCATTTTGCATATTTTCATTCGTATATAAGTTTCACTTATATATTTTACAAAATAAATCATAATTTTAACAAGTTTAATTTTCAAACTTTTATAAGACTATTCTTCGATTTCAATTTTCTGGTAAACTTTTTATGATTTAATTCTTTATCAAAATTAAAAAAAATTACTTTTTTGTAAATAGTAAAAACTTTTTTGTAAATAACTCTAAAATATATGTAGTTTTGAAATATGTAATAATAATAATAATAAATTCTCAATTTTTGAATCCATTTTGATAAAAAAAAAAGTTATTTATGCTGTGTGAATAAATTTATATGATTTTCTTTAAGGTATGTACCTGAAGGTAACATGACCAGCTGCACTATCGATTATTTGACCAAGGACTGGAGTTCATCTTCCTACGTCATCTTCTACGGATTTTGGCTGTCTACTTCACACCTCTGCTCACCCTGATCTACAACTACACTTTCATTGTACGATCCGTGTCTAACCACGAAAAACAACTGAGAGAGCAGGCCAAGAAGATGAACGTTTCATCCTTGAGAGCAAATGCTGACCAACAAAAGCAGTCAGCTGAATGCCGACTTGCCAAGGTAATTGACAGAGTTACAGCAAGGTGTTCTGTAACCCCAACCCTTTGTCAACACTTCAAGAGATCTTTTCACATTCGTGTATATTATTCAAATATCCCCAGGCACTTTTTTCCCAATTTGATATTAGTCATTAGTTTCTGCTGATAACCAATGATAAACAGAGCTATAATGCCATACTGTTGCAATTTAACCAACGGCATCTGGGAACAACAGTTTGCTTGTTCCAGTCTGGCAAAGGTCATAAATTCTGATTTTTAGCAGGAAGATGCTGTACTGTAGTCTGATAATCCAAAATGAAATCGGGCAATTTTTCAAGCAATTAATATAAAATATACATTGCATTACTTTTTTCAACTCAGCTCATTATAGATTTATTTCAGATTTAATAAAGCAAACAAAAATCATTTAATTAAATAGTTATGATCAAATGTTACGTTGTACAGTTAAAATTTTATTTGAAAATAGGGCATTTATTTAGTAAGCGGGTAATATATATTTCTATGAATATAAATATAGATTTTCTAATTTTCTTTAAACTTTTGTTAATAGTATCACTTCTTGTTGGGCTATAATAAACTCGTTTTACTTTTCTCCTGCAAAAAAAAATCATTGATTAAAAAAGTAATAGAACAATGAACTTAACGACTAGAATATATTAAACCTCAGATTAGCAACGACTATTTTCATTTAATGTCACTGACTATAGATGGAACCAATTTGGTTTTATTAAATATTAGTCCGTTCTCCTTGACCATATAGATGGAACACTTTGGTCCTAGCAGGCCATTAAACTTTGGTTCGTTCTCACTGACTATAGATGGGACAATCGGGCCCTAGTAAGCTATTAAATGTTAGCATGTTATTTTTGTCTTCGATATTCTTAAACTTACATAAGTAATCAATCATTTGTTTGATTGATGCGAAGGAAAGTTATTGTAATACATTTGTTGAATGTGTGACATAAAATAAACCAGGGTTTCTTTCGTTTCTTTAGATTGCATTGATGACTGTTGGACTGTGGTTCATTGCCTGGACTCCATACCTCAGCATTGCATGGAGCGGTGTTTTCTCTAACGGAGCACGATTGACTCCATTGGCAACCATCTGGGGAGCTGTTTTCGCCAAAGCAGTAGCCGTCTACAATCCAATTGTATATGGTATAAGCCATCCTAAATACAGAGCAGCTCTGCATCAAAAATTCCCAAGCCTCGCTTGCGCTACTGACAACGGTGATCACGGATCAGACAACAGGTCCGAAACCACTGAGTGCAATGAAAAACCACCCAAAAATTCAGAAGCCTAAAAAATGAACTCTTTTTAAAATGAATTTTCTGTTTCAAGTTTTTTGTAAAGTTACACGCTTTGTTGACTTCAGTAATTTATTTTTGTTTGTACATGCTTGTTTAGAAGTTTCGCTGTAAATGCATTGTTAATAAAACAGCATTGTTCAATTTAGTCTTTTTCTTTTTTTCGCTTCAATTTTACTTTTTTTCACAGATGAACCAAGCAAATCTCTTCTGAAGAAATATAGAGTGTTCTGTAATCATCGTCTTGAATATATATATATATATATA
>NW_027261665.1:0-979 GCF_043381705.1 Parasteatoda tepidariorum | reverse complement strand
AAAATATTTATTTGATGTAAATAAGAATAGAATGGAAATTACGAATGAATGACATGAGCGTCTGAACGACGCGGTGTTTGTAAACAGACTGATCAGATGAGTCTCGGCGATGGTGTTGCCAGATTCAGTGTCTGAAAGTTTCAGTAGAGTTGAGTGATATTCTCACATTATATTGTTTCTTGAACTCCTTCATTTTAATACGCTATCATTTCAACAGTACAGGAACGCACTATTATTTGATCCGTAATCTAGTTTACTATCCATGGTATCTTACCGTGACCTACGAGATGAGAAGGCCTTCCAACTGCGTCATCAACCCCTCGTGACGTCACCATACTTCGATCATTCCCCGCGACATGCGACACTTTCATCTTCGTTTGTTTTAGTCAGGCGTACTAGTATTTTGATTTGGATATTTGTAAGCGAAATTCATTCTTATGCAATTAATTATTACAAAATTTTAAACAAATTATGCCTCATCCATGTTGTGTACCAGCATGGCGAGGGAATTACAAAAATGGCCCAAAAGTCAGTGTTTTTAGCTTCCCTAAAAATGACGCATTGAGAGAAAAATGGATTCGCGCCATTAAAAGAGAGCATTTCAGTCCTACAAAACACAGCAAGGTAAGCATTATGCTAGTATTTTTCTTTTCTTTCTCCCATATATTCTCTTGGCATTTGAAATTTCTTCAAAGATTTAACCTATTCTTAATTGTTTTTAGGTGTGTGAAAAACACTTTAGTGAAGACCTCCTTACAACTACATCTGCCTATGATAAGGAAACGGGCCTACTCATAGAAGCCGAACTAAAGATTAAGAAGTAAAATGTATTTTAAAATCAAGTATTTGTGTCTCTGGTTATATATTATATTCTAATTTTCTTTTTACTTATAGATTAAAGCCTGATGCAGTACCATCTCTTCATCCAAATTTACCGAAGCACTTCTCTACCACAGCTGTTAGTAATCGAGAATCTTCG
>NW_027261664.1:0-6279 GCF_043381705.1 Parasteatoda tepidariorum | reverse complement strand
TTTTTTTTTTGGTTAAACAAAGTTAAAATAAGATCTTTGTCAAATTACGTCAGTTGCTTTTTCAATCCTGCCACTTGTCCCATTGATGAAGGGGAATCTATGTGACACTGAAACAAGTTTCAGTTTTTTATAAATGTTAGTATTTGTCATTTTAAACTTAGTTTTTTATTTAATTTTATAAAAAAGACACTTTTTTGCGAATAATTTGAGTTTGTTGTAGCAATTCATGAATGTTAAGTTATGATTTACCTATTTTTATCCAATGCGATTTATGAAAATGGTGCAAAATATCAATGAGAATAAAAATATCAATCTTTCAATAGAAATGGTACAAACGACATTTGATTGACTTATTTCACTTTGTGAAACAGCCTCTTGCTTGAAGATCTCTATCTGACTCTCTTGACCTCTCTCTTTAACATCTCTATCCGAAAAATTCTTCACAGCAAATTAGTATATATAGTTTAAAATTATAGTTTTACCTTGTGTTTTAGACTGGTAAATGAACTGTAGCTTTTTTATTTTCCTTAGTTTAAAAAAAAAAATTTTTTTAAAAAAATACTTTAAAAAAACGTAGGTCACGTGACGACGAACTGCATTTAACGTTATTTGTTCAAAGTGTGTTCTTTTTCTTAAATTTCTGATTCAATTTACGTATTTAAATGTTTTTCTAACGGGCAAAGAGAGATAGGAGCTTTCAAATTAGAAAAGTATTTCTGAATTGGTTATTAACTCAGGTGTAAAATGCAAGGCTTTAATCAACTATATCAAATACAAAAGAAAATCAACAATGTCAAATGTAAAAAAATAATAAACTGAGATATTTATAGCAAGAGTCGGCAATTTTTCCCTACATTGTTTAGAAAAAAAATTGTTATAGCCATTTTCTTGAATTATATTTGGTATTAAAAATTCCATGTCAAAATGTTTTCTACAGTAATTCGATTATTTAATTTTAAGATGAAAAAATTTTAAAAAAAATGGATCGAAGCCATTTCCAAACGGATTAGTTTAGTTTTATTTAAACTGATATTATAAACTGATTATTATGTAACTGACTTTAAACTGATTCTAATAAACACCCATTCATTTAAACGTATGACTGACTCGCTAATTTTCTATCCTCGGTAATCTCTACTTTTATTCACTCGCTATAACAAGATAAATGTTTGATAGTAACAATTGCATAATATTAAATGATTTTAATAGTTGTCAATGTTCTTTCTCCTCAGACTATGTCAGAAATTGAAACATATCACTTGACTACAATGATGGATTCAATTAATTGATACAATATTGTGGCTGTTAATGACAACACATTTACACTATTTTTTTATAGATAAAACACATTCTAATTGGTTTCTATGAGCAATCTTATTGATAGGTTATGAATTTTCAGTTACGGGTAATTAAAGTCACTACAACAAAGATAAACTACAGATATACATATTCCATTGACATAAAAAAAAATGCTAGTTTAAAAGATTTGCCATTCATAACGCACATGTGATTACCTCTTTTAAGTAATTCGCTTTTTAAACAAACATTTCATAACGTTAAGCAGAAGTTTATCATCACTTTATAAGCCTAAAAATTAAAAAAAAAAAAAACACGGAAAAATATACCTATGGATTGAAATATATGAAGCTATTGATTTACGTTTAAGCATATAGTATTTTGAATTAAATAATAAAAAAACGTTTCATTTCATACCTTAAGATATAAACCATAGATGAAATTATAATATCACTAGGCATCTTCATTTTCAAAAGATGGTGATACTTCTTTACGTCCCCAAACTCTGGAGCAATTGCTGTCGATGCAACAGTAGTCATTTGCAATGGTTGGGTCAAATCTGCCAGTGGATGCACGATGTCTCCCGCATCATCTACCAAAAAACCCACAACGTCATCTGGTGCAGGTAATTGCTGTTTCTCAGCTATTGTTCCTGTTAAGAAATTCGAAACATCCATGGCAGCCTTTTCTCTGCTATTGCAAGTGTCAAATACGACAAGTCCCAGATCAATGCCCGGCAGAATGGTGGGATCCGAGTTGATGATTTTCAATGCCCACTGAAGTGACTGGAAATTTTGAAATCCTCGGTTAACTCTGATTGGACCACACGTTAAGGGATTAGACGTTGATTCGTGGATGCCTTGAGCAACAGCAATGTAGATCCCTTGAGTGGATGGAATCGTAAGATAGTTTGGAGATGCATGTTGGCAACGATAACAGTCTTTGATGCAAGTGGATAGAATGGATTCCATAGGTACTTCACCACTAGGGGTATAAGCCATCATGTCAGCTAGTTTCGTATATTGTCCTTCGAAAGAGCCAACCTAAAACATTTTTGTTCATAGTTACTATAAAAAAATACTATATAAAAGTTACTATAAAAAATGAACGCGTGGTTTCAGATAACTTTAGAAATACAAATTTGGTGATATAATCCGCCACGCTGATATCGATCATTGTATTTCTCGGCCATAGTGAATAAAAAATAATTAAATATTAAAGTGCCTGCAATAAACTCCTTTTTTTATTAAATAGAGCTATAAACTAGCAAAGATNAAAGTTTAGGATCTGTAGTTTAATTTAAAACAATGGCTAAACTGCCAACCAATGAGAAAATTCCATTTTCAAGCAGCTTTTCTGAATGACATAATTGAAAGTTTCTAAAGAATTTTGGCATCGGGGGCTAAAATTGTCCCTTGTGACCGCTGTCCAAATTTCAGGACGATAGAACAAACGGTTAAGTTCTAAAACTGACACAAACACAAGCAAACTCTTCATTTTGTAATTATAGATTAATGAAATTAACATATCATTTATTTATCATTTTGTAATTATAGATTAATGAAATTAACTTATCATACATTTAAAGAATCAAGTCAAAATAATCAACAAATTAGTATAAAATAAGATCAAATAATTAACAGATAAATAAGAATAAAAAAAAAACTTTTGAAACCATTAATGTGCACAGTACCTAGAAAACACTCGATTTTGAACTCTGATCTGCAGATAAGCTAGGTATTGTGCATATTAACGGTTTTTGAGCTTTTGCCGTAACGGATATTATAATTCAAACTTGAACTGATTTTTCTGTGAGTGCAGTTTTGATTTAAAATAAGATTATCATGTTATTGATGTAAGTATTCTTACCTTAAGGTAGTTTATATCGCCCCCTGTAACCTTTCTGTAGTTGTATACTTCTATGGGAGTGGCTCCAAATCTCCTCTCATTAAATTGAAATGCCTGTCCTGGATGATCTAGGCGAGGTGACTTACTTGTAGCGATATGTTCTCCAACTAGGCGTAAAAGATGTGGATGTCTGATCATTTCGGAACATACTCCAAATTCAATCTAAATGGAACAAAAGGGGGATAATTAGCAACCAAAGGGGTGATTATATTTTCGTGGACCATCTTCTAAAAAAAATTATGAATTTTTATTCATGCATGACCAGTATCGAAATCTGAGGTCTTTATGTAGAATATATAGTTCTCCATATTCAGAAAATAATGAATATTTTACTATTATAATTTTAAGTTTAAAAATATACCAATTCATGTTAAAAAGAGAAACTATTTTTGTTAAATTGAAGGGTTTGTGACAGTACAATAACAAGCCAAATTTACTAATTGTGTAAAGAAACGTTTTGGGCAAAAAACACTACAATACGTTACTACAATGCTGGACAATTGCTAAAGGTGGATCACAAATGGCTGCATAGTGAATTAAAAATTCGGCGTGGTAGAATTCCAAGTTAAATTAAATAATGTCAGAATTTTAGGACATAAAACAAATTATGATTTATAGCGGTTAGAAACCCAAAAGGTTTGAAATGAGTTCAAGAAACAAGAAAGTCGTTTCGTGATGAAAACGTGAAAATGAAAAAAAAATGCAAATTTTAAGCATCCTATAGGATGTCAATAGGGGTATGACCACCATGGAGGGCGATGCAAGTTTCGTGACTTCGGGGCATGCTTTGCACTACAGTATTCAGCAGCTTTTGGGGCAATTTGTTTTATTCCACTGTCAATGCACGGATGAGGATGTCCTTGTTTATTACCTTGCATTCTCAATTAACAAATCTCCTCCCCAAAGCATTTCCCATTTTTAAGATTCAGTACTAGCCATACGACACTATGAATATTATCGCTCTGTGCACAATCCTCGACTGCGACTGTTCGATGACATGTTACCGCTGTCGTCTATAAAAACAAATTTATCACCGACAGCACCACGAAGCAAGTGGACATGAGATCCCAAAATATCATTAATGTAGCTTTGGCCAGCCATAGTCCCAGTTGGGCCGGTCAAGTCGCCGAGTGGTTTGCGTGACTGACTTCAAAGCCAATGACTGCGGGTTTGAATACCACTCAGTGCATGGATGCTTCTCTCTGTGTGTTGTCCTCTGTTGTGTGTGATATGTGAATGTGGCACACCCTGCATGTGTGGCAGTGTGGCGAATGAGCAACACCTCTATCAGCTTCCATGGCGAAGAACGATAAGTTCAGTGCCAATAATACAGCCACGCGTAAAATCATCTTAAAGAAGCAGGGGTGACAAATCGAAAATTGCAAGCTTGTCTATTGATTGTTTCCCGTTAAACTTTTATTCTGAACAACAAAGCTAAATACGCTCCAAATCCTTTATATCTCTTATCAGCGTTGTTACGTGATAAACCAATTCGACAACCCAAACTTTGCAAACGCAAAACAAGTCTTATTGTATCTAGCAATTATGCTATTTTTTTTACATTTTCCTACCTTCAATTCCGTAGTTGCTACCGTTGCTAGTATCACCGGTCTTTAGCAATTGTCCTGCAGTGTATATATTGTGCTATTAAAGTAAAGCATTATCGCAACAGACCATTGTGGTCCAGGAGGATCATAAAGGTTAAGTCTCTACAATTTCGAGACTAACGACATGATTGTGGCTATGTGGTCAGCACTGCTTATCTTCCCAGACAAGTAGGTGCCCAATGATCTGAAGCTGGGTGGGCTTCAAGTCACCACGGAGAGTCGAACCCCAGTTCTTCACAATGACAATTCAGTGCCTTAACTACTGAGCCATCTCATCTTTTATCTAGTGGAATTTCCAAACTCTTAAAAAGAGTCTGGGGAAAAGTTTATGCAAAACTGTCACCTTTCGAAAAATCTCGACTCATCACTAATAGGTCTAAGCCTTTCATATAACTAAAAAAATATAAATTTTAAAGTGCTCAAAAATACATTGTAAAACAGTTTTATTATGCATCAAAACACAGATTGCGTCCGGAAAAAAATTATTAAACCGTAAAAAAAAGTGTGATTAAAAAGTTATTGTAACTTGCGTTAAATTTATTCTCTTATTGGCATCTGTTTCTCTCATTTTGAAACTCAAATTTTCCTGAATAAAAATTAACACTTTGTAAGTTTTAAATGAACAGAAAAGTTTATGTAAAACATTGTTCCGCTTGTGAAATTTACATAAAATCCTGTAATCAGTATGAAAGAGAAAATACAGGAGATTGTTGTACAAAAAACTGAAAATACACCTTTATTTTGAATCAAACTATAAATGCTTTTTCTAAAATAGAAACAAATCTGAAAGATATACGTCCTGAATCTATAAACGCGATAATTAACCAATATTTTAGTCTGAGAAATAAGAACAAAAAATTAAAGTTATAAAATGCATTGCATAATATTCTAAAATAATTCTTAGCTCAAGTTAACAATAATTCGTTTTTAAAAAAAATTTTAAAAAAGTTTGAAACAAAGTAATTGCGAGTACCTGGCAAAGTTGGTTTCTTGTGTCAGCTACACCTGCCACAACTGCTATAAGAGCCTGTATCGTATTTGTTGTAGATTCTGATGAAATATAATAGACTGGGGGCATTTTATCACTGATATTTGCCTTGGCGGCCATTTCTGACTGCACTTCTTGTTGATGCCAGAGTTCATCAAACCATGGATTGCGGGGATTAAACGTCGGAAGTAACCGTTGGTAATGAGCAGCAAATTCAGACACTTCTCCTACAAATATTTTATAGAAAGAAAACATATATGTATTAAGGAAATTACCAGTATTTTAACTGAGTTCAACATTTGATGACATTAATAGAATTTTCACCAAACGTTAAAATTGATAAATTACTTGGTGATACTTCATAATTAGGTCTAAAAGAATAATACTAGAACCCCAGAGTAACAAAAAATTGCTGCAGCCTGAATATTTGTAATCCTAATGATTCCGTTTTCATGTACATACACTGGTTATCATAAATTA
>NW_027261663.1:0-37939 GCF_043381705.1 Parasteatoda tepidariorum | reverse complement strand
TCCATGAAATTAAAAATAAATTATAACCATGTTTACGAACCAATATATAATTTAAATATAACCCTGGTTAGTTTAATTTTCTTTAACTATAACAGTATAAAAACCTGAATTACTTTTGTCAATACTGAATACCAATTTTTAAATTATACCTGGTTTACATTATAATTATTATAATAAACAATAATCTTAAATTTAACAGGAATTCAAAATTTTGGTGCAACATCTCCAAAACAAAATTTCAACTGTTACAACACTTTAATATATATTATGGAAAATAATTCACATTTAACAACTTATAAAAAATTAGGCTGGGTTTAAAAAAAAAATTATTCGCACGTGGTTTAAGATTATCGGCGTAATTAGATTATTAAGTATCTATTTTAGGTTAATTTAACATTATAAAACTTTTCGACATTGTTAATTAAAATTAATTACTAATTTAATACGCCAGTTTGAGGAAAAAAAATACTTATCGGTCATCCGGTCCCTGGATCCAGGGCCCAGTAGCCCAAAAACGTCTACCTAAAAGAAACGTGCTACCTTTAAGAAAAAATTACGAGACTGGCTAACGCGCTCTGCGTCGAAAATTCGAAAAAAAGGGAGAAAAACAGCGCCCTCTGGCAAGCTCTGATAGGCTCTCATACCATTACGTCACTCCTACTCATTCATTACATCACTCCTCTTCAGCCATTTACTGCCTGTTGGGGAAAAATCGTTTGCGAAGGGACTTAAAACTCAAAAAAGGGGAGAAAAAAAAAAAAAAAATCGCTTGCACGCGACCCAGCCACCAGCCAATTTTACAAAACAGATTAAAACATTAAAAATAAAATAAAAATAGTTTTAACAATTCAATTAATGGTTTGTGATGTCTTGATTTTTTTTTTTGTTTATAAAAATTTATGTACCGATGAAAATTAATATATAAGTTACACAATGATACTAATAAGTAAAACACAAGGATACAGTAAGCTCCACCACCTTCTACCGCTCCGTTTGTAGAAATAGCACAAATAGACAAGACAGTTGATAGTAAAATCACATATGATAAAACAGTTGAACCTAATGTCTCTAATAATCCAGCATGACCAACTATAAAACCTGAAAATTGCAAAAATAAAACCCGATTAGTAAAAATTATGATTCATAAATATCAGATTCAATATTTCAGATAATTCTTAATTCCATTTTGATATAATTTGAGCTTACATAACCAAACCAAAATAGAAAAGTGATTTAGACAAATTTTAGAATTTTGTGTATGTTCAGAAATTCATGTTAATTTGTAATTAATGTGGAAATATAAAAAATATAAATTGAAGAATAAATATTAGATAAAATTACCTAGCTATGCAACTCCTTTGTAATTTCAATGTGAAAGTAAATAGTTTGAAGGCGAAAATCTTAATTTATTAAAAAAGTTTCAGTAATTTATAATTCGTATACACAATAGACTGCTTTAAAAAATATATTTAAAAAAATCCTTTAAAACAGAATGTTCTCCATTTCATTAAGTTAAGTACATATTATGTATATAAATTTTTTTATTTATTATTCTATACTAATTACTTAAAATTTTTTATACAGAGAACATTTTGCATTTCATAAAGAGAATCATTATAAAAAATATCACCATGAAGTCATACATTTTGAAGGTGGAAATAGTTAAAATATGTCAAAATGAATCAAATTAATATGAGAAAAATACAGAGAAAAGGCATAAAATCAAATTTAATAGATCACTATAAAGTAGTTAATTTAAATATGTATCGTTGAAATCACTAAAGAATCTATGAAAAGTTTTCAAGACATTCTATACATATAAAAAAGGCACTAAATGAATTACAAAAATATGCAATTTTAACTTGTAAATGCATCAGATACATTTTAAATATTTTTAACAGAAATATTAACTCTCTCATTTTACTTTTAAAATTTAAAAAAAAACACCATTATACAGAATGAGGTATAAAGATTAATTTATAACTCATTAGCTGTTATAAGTACTAAATTTCATAAAACAAATTTTAAATTTGTATCAAACTCCAAATGTTAGAGAAAGCTCCCAGCTCCCTACCAACCAGGCTATTTCGGCCTAAATCCAAGTCTAAACACTTTATAATTTAGATAAAATTATGCCAAATTTTTTTTAAACAATCGAATGTTTGTTAAAACCTTAAAGAAAAAAAAAACTAAATGTAATTATGAAAAGGTCTAGATACCAAAACTGAACACTGAAACCACAGTTTAATTAGAACACATATTGTTTCAAAAACTAATTAGTGAATGATCATTTAAGAAGAAATTAAAAAATAAAAATTTGAGTTTAAATATTTTAGTTTCTATCTATTGATGCTGTTGTGGCCAAAATTTTATTAGCTAAACACTATGAAACATGCAAAAAATTTTCTTGGTACAGAGACAATCCCCCCCCTTGCTAATTTNCCCCTCATTTTCAGGAAGGAAAAAAAAAAAAAAATGGAAAAACTGCAAAATCTTATCTATGAACATGAAACATGATTACTACATTTGCCTTTTTGTCTGGCACAGGAGAGGGAATTGGAAACAAAACATAGTGTAACAACCGGTTTAAACAAAACTTAATGAGACTATGCAAATAAAAAACTCAATATTTACCAACTCTCAAAAATAGCACTGCACTAAACATAGATAGTGACACAGGAACAAATACTCCAGAAAAAGTCGTAAGACTTCTGACAGTACCACCACCAGTATTACTGACATTAGTACTAGCAATGGATGTTTGCGATTCACAGCTACTTTCGTTGAAGCTGCATAGAAGCCTCACATTTCTCAACAATGGAGTTTTATCATCTAGTCTTTTTTTAGTGCTAACATTGATCTGAGAACCATCTCCATCTGTAGCAGAAGAATTAATAGAAGGTTCCATCTTAAAGCTAAAAAATAAACCACAACTGAAAACTAACGTAGTTACTAATCTTAGTATTAAACAAATTAACACAATATTAAATGCAGAAACAGTAATCCCTGGTGTGCAATCTGGAATGACGTACAATCCGTCGGCTTCACTTTTTGGTCAGACGAAGAATAAAAAAAAAAGCAGCAGAGCTCATTCTAGGCAGGGTAATCAGGGTGCAGCACCCTGCTGCCCTTTTTGTCAAAAGAATCCATCCTGTTGTCCCTGAAGAAAATTAGTGCCCTGATGTAATAGACTCCATACTCTTTTGGGCAGTCCTTCTTTATTTCCCCCCCCCCAAACTCTACAATGGATTTCTTAAACAGGGTGCATAGCCAAATCTTTGAATAAAAAATAAGCACTTTTTAAAAACTTTTCAAGCACTCAAAAAATTTATATTCAATCAATGATATTATTGAAAAACAAAAACTTTTTATAAACAGTTTTAGCGTTAAAAAAACCCCCAAAAAGAAACGGGCGTAAATCGAAACAATCAGTGCTTTCCCACAACACCAAGTTAATTCAACTTGACCCTGAACTCAGAACAAAAGTATCCTTACCCCCTACGTCAAAAAAAGTGTTAGAAGTAAAATAAAATAAACAAGAACGAACTTAAAATAAATTAAAAAGAAAAACATTTCATGAGGATCTGATATTCTCTATCCGAATTGGAGCACTCGGAGCAACTCCCCATTTTTCGTGAACAGCATGGATGGGATCCACCAGATATCACTGAAGGGAGAAAAAAAATTATTCGAAAAAAAAGCACTTTTTAAAAACGACAGCTGAAAAAAGCACCTTTAAAAGCTTTTAAAAACGAAATCCCCCAAAAAGCACCTTTAAGTACTTTTTACAAACGCTACGCACCCTGTTAAACTCTATTATTTTCAACTCTTTTTATTTAGTTTGTCATTGCTGTCAATACATAGATTTATATGGGAAACTAAAAATAGCCATCACACTCTCTTGCTGCACTTGTCTTTGAAAGTTTGCAGTTACTTCTACTATCATTAAATCATACTTATTATTATTAATCATTTTAATAATTAAATCATAACTACAGACACTCAAAAACACACATTTATTATTTTAATAATATATGCATGCACTTCAAATAAATTACTAAGCTAATTAGCTCATTAACTCTATATATATATATGTTAATTTATTAATAAAAATAAGTAATTAATATGATTGCTTTGCTACCTTTAGTAAAGTTATGTAATATGTAATAGTAGTATAGTATGAATATATGTAATAGTAGTCAGAATTAAATATATAAACACAGATAAATTTTAACATTGAGTAATTAAGGCAGTGTTTTGAAGGTTCAGTGGCTTATTTTTACAAAAAAGGTGAAGAGGACACATTTATTTGGATCAAAGGGCAAGCTGAACGGATAGCTCTTCAAAAAATACTTAAGGAGAACACCGATAACTGTATTATTGAAACTGTGACAACAGTGGTTAAGGCCATCAACAATCATTCTAAAAGGACCAAAGTTCTAATCTTAGTTAAGACTTGAACCCAAATTTAAAGCAATAAGTACAGTGAGTCTAAGAAATAAAAAATGGATGGTGGACAACAATATTCAGATTGTCTCCATAACACCAGTCATAAATATAAGAAACTACCACAACCTCTCTGGCAGACCAACTAGGTAGTTGGTACAAAAATGTTAAACATTGTTGTTATACATATTTCATTATAGCAGTGCTTAACACATTTATAGACTGTATTGTTTTGATGTTTTATGGTGAGTATTTGACATTAAACTAAGATTCTTTAAATTTGAAAAATTTAGATTGTAGGAACTTAATTAGGATTATTTAAAAAAAAAAAAAAAAAAAACTTTTTTAAAAAGTTTCACAAGACTTTTTTTCACAAAAAATTAAGAAGTACTTTTTTCCTTAAGAAAAACTGATCCATTTATTAGGCTAAAATTAAATTTTGCACTAAAATACTTCAAAACATAGGAATTGTTATAAAAATGAACATTTAAAAAAAAAAAAATTGTTTTACAAATAGCTTAATTATTGAAAACAAAGTCAATAATAATAATAAAACTACAAATTAAAGCATGACCTACCAATTTCTTAGCATTTAATACAAAAATCATCTTTTGATAAATTATACTGTCTATAATAGCAAAAGTCAAATGCTGCTGTTCTGCAAGACTCATACTTAAAAATATATAAAAACAAAACATCTAAAGTAACAAAAAATCACATGGTTGAAGATAACAAAAACAGCCTATAACAAAAAGCAAAGAATTAGAAGAATGGGAAGGGGGAGAGAAGAGGAAGGTCACTAGAACATAGAGTTGTGGAGCTCTTTGTATATTCTATGAAAACTAAAAGCTTCTGACAAGCTGCACTGAATATTTACAAATAATTCAAATGGAAGCAATATATATTTAATTTTCTGACATATTTAAAAAATAAAAATAACTCTTTTTAGAAAATGTTTAAATGTTAAAACAATGCTTTTAGTTTTTAAAGAAGATATTTATAGGAAAAAAAAACCCTCATACAATACAAATAATACTTTTAGATAACAAGCAAGGAAATATTAGCTTGTTCATACAGGGGTTAATCTAAAAATATTATAGAAAACAAGAAAAATTTTTCATTTAAGCAAAATACCCTTATTTAGACCTTAAATATAGTAAATAAAAAAAATCTGAGCAAGTTTGAATAACATTAAAGACTAAATTCACTGCAAAAGACATTACGCTGGGATAAATTTTTAATAAAAGTTGCTACCTAAAACAGCTAAATTAAAATAAACAATAAAAAATATATACATTTCTACAATGTTTGGAAATCTCATGACAGGTCTCTTGTACTATTGCAATTTAGGAAAATATTTGAGTTTACTTATGTTCGTTATTTGTTTTCTCATGAAGAACTTCGAAATTTGAAAAAAAAAGTACAACATTAAAAGTCAGGTGTATCGTTGAAAACCAAAACATAGCAGATGACTATGCATCGTAAATTACATCACCTGTGTAAACACAGGAGTAGTGTCCCGGTAATTTAAACAAAAATACAGATTGAAAAAAAGTAAGTCCATAAACATTACCTCGCCTTAGGACGTAAGCTAACTGAATTCTTTAGAAAAGATTTAAAGTAAAGGTAAAATATTGCATTTTAGGTCGTCATTAATATTACTTGTAAGGTGTTTATATTTATGTCACTGTAAAGGAAATGTGACAGACAGCGCATGTATGCTGAGATTGCTGCCAGCTTAATTTGCATAATTTGCACTTATCATTAACAAGAAAGATTTATAGGTAGCGCTGCTGAATTCTTCGCAAACCAACCAACTTATGATGGGGCAAATTTTGTTGAATTTTGGGATAATCTTAAAATTCAATTCTTATTTAAGTATCAATTATCAATTCTTGTAGAACAGAAGTTTGAAAGATTATAAAATAAAAATTTCAGAAGCTCTCCATTTTTATTGTTTTTACAAAAATATGTAGACTGAAAACATCACAAAATCATCAAGAAATACATTTTTTTTGGTTTTATCTACGATTGAGGTTATATTAGCACAAAAATAAGTAGAAATTAAGAAAAAAAATTGAAAAGGTCTAACCATTAGGTTTTTATTTTATTTTCAATTTTAACCTTGAAAGCATTTTATTTCATTTTAGTGTTAATAAGTAGGTGTATTATAAAAATTATTTTATCATTTGTATTTATTATAATTTTTTTAAAATTATTTTTTTAATTATTTATTGTAATTTAATTTTGATTCTAGACTTTATTTTGCTTAGATGCTGAGAAAGAATAATTTTTCCATTAAAATCTATAAACACTATCAAAAGAAAGGTTAAGTGGAATAGAAATTCTCAGGTAAGTTCTATTTATTCATTTCATTATTCTCATTATAGATAAAACCTGATTTTTAAAATTGTAAATTAAGAATTTATATTAAGTGAATTTTATCTCTTATTAATTAGAGAATTCCATATTGACCACTTTAAAGCCATTTATAAATAAATAATAATAAAAAAACTTTCATATAGTAATATTTCCAAGACTATGTACTTTTTATGGCAAATAGAAAAATTAAAGATATTGATGAGTATTTATATTTTATGATTAATTTGCATTATTACTTCTTTTTAAATAAATGACATAATTATTTTTTTTTCAGTGATAATCAATTAAATAAAATTTACAGTTTGTTCTATTATATGTCTCAATATCATGTTTAGGCAATATTAATATTTAAATTTTACTTTTAAGCTTGCAGTGTTTTTTCCTGTTAATTCATCATTCTTTTTAGTTAGCAATTCAGTTACCTATTTTCTAAGATCACATATGGAATAATTTAACTATTTTAAGTATTTCACAAATCTGAACTTATTTTTTTCTTCTTCTGGGAACAGTCCTTTAAGTTTTAATGTCTTTCATTTTAGTTATCTCTTATGCTATAGGACTATTTAAAGATTCTTTATAAAATTTACTAAAAGGACAATAAAACAATTTATTGGAGTTTATTTCTTTAATTTCTTTAATTAAGAAATCCACAAATTTAAATTTATTGTCAAAAACTAAATTTTTATTCCTTCTTATCTCCGGGATTTTCTTTTCCATTAATTTTACTGTCTAATTATTCACATTACTATTTAATTTTCAATTGTTTGGCTTCCTTAATTTTAGTTTTAGTTAATTTTAGTGGGTTGATTTTTTTAAAGCTTATTTTGAGAAAGGTGAACTTGGCCAATGATTCCGCTAGACTTTTAAAAGTATATATGTATATATATATGTAATACAAAAATTATAAATACTTTTGTATTAATAAAAGCATTAAAACTCTTTCGTTTTCATATAATATCTTTGGTAAAGGATAAGTGTAGAAATTCTATTTTGGGACTTCAAGGTTGAAAACATACCAATGAATAATAATTAGATTTATATTTCAAAAGAGAAGTTATTTTAAGATCTTTCACTTCCATATAAGGAAAGATTAAACGATTTGCTATGAGTAATAAATAAATTTGATGAGGCGTAAGAATACAAAATAGGTAATAATGACTGGCCTCTTCACAACTTTTAATCATCCTATAAAACGCTGGAGCAATGTTTTTGCGTGGCTTTTTGGTATTTCATGCTTACAAATTAAACTCAGTCTGATCTGACTGAAACTCTCCCTCTCCGGCTGAAGAGGGGTGAAACTGCTATTTCACCATCGTTTAGTAAAATAAAAGATTATGCCGAAACTGGACTCCTTAATCATGCTGTTTTGACTTCTAATTGACTAAAAAATATCGATGTGGATACACCGTTATTTCATATATATATATATATCCACTTTCCCTGTTTTCCAAAATATTTCGGAACATTTTGTTAACGCATTTTATGGGGGAACTGACCTTGAATTAATTTTCTAAGCCACTGCTTTATGTAATGTTTAACTGCTTTCTCTAAAAGTTATTTTAGAGGAAGCAGTAAAGTCCCTTTCCCTTTTTGTTTGCATTTCAAACGAAAAACTCAGACAAAATTAACGGATTTTATCAGTAACAATTAAACTTAAGAACGCATGTGATAATGTATGTTTAAAATTACTTTTGTAATAAAATCAGGTGTAATTTTATACATAAATTTAGCTTTTTTTTAGTTGAAAATGTATGTAGCATAATTTTTGCTCTGTTCTTGCTTTCCATGCAAATTTCTTTTATGGTAATGATTTATAAAATAAATAGATACTAGTTTACAAGATGAAGGTGCATCAATCGCTATTTTAATTATGCTTAGTGTTCTGTTTTGTGTTGTTCAAGAATTTTAAAAGGTGATTTTCTATTTAACGAGTTTTCCATATAACGAACTTATTATCGAGATTTAGCGACTTCGTCAAATAGAGGCCCGACTGATCTTTTTACTCTTAATAGGTTTAAACTCAGGAAACAACTTTCAGTTTATTACAGAAATGTCTAGTAGCCCCCGTATCTATTACTCAATTATAATTCTTATGTTAACTTTCTTTGTAGTTAGAGTTCTTTAAGTATAAGTTTTATTTAAGATGGAAAGGAAAGTGTGTAGCAGAAAAGTCATTTTTTTGACATTTGCGTTCCGTATCTCTTCTGTAAACCATCCAAAAGCAAGGGGTGAGGAAGTAATTGCTTTAAGTTTCATGTTTAAGATTAAGATTGCTTTGAAATCAGTGAATAAACATATTAACAACGAGTAAGTAGTGAATTTAACAGCAGTGAATTTATTTAAGGACGAGTGAATGAATTTATTAATTCATAAATTTTTTTGTGAACCTACAAATTGTGCAACGTCAGTCGGCGACAACAATTTTTTTTTCGAATGGCAGGCACTGAACTTTATTCGTTTCGCCTTAGAAGATGCCAGAGTTGTTACTCATTTCGCTTTGCCCAGTGGGCACCTGTGAACCAAAGTCACGGAGGCGAGTAACATTGCCCACGCCACACTTCCACAAACCCGTTCATAGGGTGGGCCACATTCACCCATCACACACAACAGAGGACAACACAAGAGAGAGAAACATCCATGCCCAGAGCGGGATTCGAACCCGCGGCCATTGGCTTCGCAGACAGGCTCGCTAACCTCTCTGCCACCTGGCCGGCCGACAGCAATTTTTAAAATAGTTTTTAACAAAATTGCGACATATTGAATGTTAACCTTTAAAATATCAATTCAAATATGTACAGTTACTTTACTTTTCTTATTTTACAATCGTCGTTGAACAGCTGACCCAAATTTTTGGTTTACGACTGTTAATGTTCAACACCGTATCCTTGTAATTTTGAACCCAATCCAGTAAGCAAGGGAACTCCTGGATCAAGTATTGGGAGAAATTTGCCTTCGTTTAGGAATTTTTGATGGAACTAACTCATATTTGCGTTACATGGAGAGGAAAACCACGACAACCTCCCACGGTCAGCCTAACGCAAAGGGACTCCAACCGTCTACCACTGAGGATGTTTCACGTCAGCACTGTGGTTGGTGCAAGCCGGATGCGGAATTCGTATCGACCAACCATCTCTGGGATTCGAACCCGGTACACCTCTGGCGTATGCTCCGAGCTGTTCAAGGTGTAAGGTTTTTCATGTTTTGAGTGTTATCTCTTGTTTGACTATACTTGTATAAAATATCACCGTTAGTTATTTTTTGGGTTGCGTTTTGCAAAGCATAGCTTGCTCGCGAAATTTTCCAAATTCATATGTTGTTTGTTTCGTTAAAATTCAAATTGAAATAGCGCGTTATATTTGAAACACTACCAGTATAATAATATTTGATGGCGGCCTTTTTTCAAGCTTAGGCCTAACAATCAATTTAACCCCTTGCGCCATTTTTGCTTAGCTTTGCACAGTCAACCATCCATAGGCTGTCAAAGATTAAGAGTATGAATGAACTAACTATCGAAAAATTCAAAGAACGTTTGATTTAGATTTAGGATCAAGTTTAAGTAAAAGCTTTTTCGTGGTAACTGTAATGAGTTTTTCAATCGTCAGCATAAAGTTATAAACGAAATTGGGGAAAGATTTTAGTTTTCTTTCATATAAGAAATGAATCATTAGTCGCATTTGGATGTAAAACTATTTTGGAATATTGTTTTTTATTATTTGCAGGGTATGATTTCGTTTTTATTTTTTTTAAATCAGTATTAATGCTAACTAAAAAATTTTAGTTGCAAATCCAAGTATATACCAGTATTTTTAGAGCATTATCGCAATACAGTTTCCGATGCAGGAAATGAAACACAGGTAATTATTACTGTGGGACATATTTCTGCATAATCATTTCTGTAGGACAATAAAGTTCAAATAGCATTACTATATGCCATTTTTATGCTAAAAATAGAGGTGTATGTTTATTTTTAGGCCTTAGTCGTCAGATGTAGCGCACAACAAGTAGTGAAACTGTTGTAGTCGCTACTTTTTTTCGTAGTTCGTAGTTCTACTTTTTTTTAAAAAAAAAGTAGAGTAGTGAGTAGTGCGATACCAAAAAGCAGTAGTTTGTAGCGAATCCTGACAACTACTTTTAACGTTAGCTTAGAAAGGAAACACTGTTCTAAAGCAATTAATTTTTTGATTTGAAGTGTACAAATCTTTGTGGATCAATGAATGCAATAAAAATGACCCTACGGATGCAGCTGAGCGTTAACAGAAATTACGTATTTAAAATTACGCATGATTAATATTTAAATCAGCCATTACAAAAAATGGATAATTAATCACTTTGGTCGCACTTTCACATGTGAATGCACACTCGCGAAGTATTGACGTAATTTCAAAGGAATCAAACATGTTTTCGATGCACTTAATTTCTAAGAGGAAATAAAAGAGCACTAAGCAATTAAAAAATTGCAGGTATTTGATAATTTCACATTTCTTCAGTTAAATATTTGCAGCCTAAAAAAGGTATGAAAAGTTGAAGGTTAAATGAGCAAATTCGAAACATAATTTCGTAATAACAAACTGGCTCAAGGAATCGTATCAAATTGCGCACGTTGGTAAGTGATAACTCAAATTCGAACTTCGGGTGTCGCAATAATTACACGTTAAAATATTTTCAGAGTAATTAATAATCTTTCGTTGATTCATATGTTCACAATTGCCACTGAAATTTCCTGATTAAGTGTCAGGGTTCCGTCAAAAATTGGTCGATCATTTAGGAATCCATAACCGAAAAAACTTGGGAACCGCTGCTCTAAACGATAAAGTCATGTTTAAGAAATGAAATTTCAACAACTATTAACATATATTTACAAACACTATTATAAATTTCCATTGCAACCATCTAAAAAAAGAGCTACAGACCTTTGGACTCTTTTTAAAAAATACTGAATTAAAAAAAGAAACATGTACTAAATAATTCATGCAGGTGAACGACTTGAGATATTACGAAATTATCTATATATACTATATTTTTCTTACACGGCGACAAAAAAAAGCCTCATTACAACTCCCCGAATGGAAACGCTGGAAAATCGACCAATGATTGCCGCTAAAAATTTCACATGCCAAATCTAGCTGAGGTAGCTCAAAATATATAGCTTTTAAAAACGGAAACTGAAATAACCCTAAGCTAGGCAGACGTGAGTAGTCTTTGTCGATAGATCTCTATTTTAGTATTTTGTCGAAAGCGCTTTTTTTCACGAATTTATATATTGCGAATTTATTTGACGATTTTTGATTTATATCACAAATTTATGTGTTTTATTATTGTTATTAGTTATTCATTGAAAAATTAGTCCCAGTCGTGCTGTTACGCTTTAAGATTTTATACTATAGCACATTTCTAATAGGTTCAACGAATTACATGCCATTTATTTGAATTCAAATTTATTTTAATGACTTAGTATTTACTAAAAAGATGTAATTTTTTTTAAAAAAAAAAGTTGTTATATGGATTTGAATGATTGTTTTGAATTCTTAGAATTTTGTGTATTTGCAATGTACTTAAGTTAGTAGCGAGCGAAGCGAATTTGGTTTGCGAAGCAAACCATTTAAGATTGCGTAGCAATTTCCGGGGGTTGGCGAGCGTTAGCGAGCAGGGGGCGCAGTCCACTAGTTTTTATTTATCAGTTAATTCTTAAAAAAATAATAATTTTAAGAGTAATTGGAAAAACGGAATCAAATGCTATGTCCATATACTTAAATATATAGGTCCTTTTTCTTAAATACGTAATTTGAGCTATCTCCATTATCTCAAATATTCCTTTCTTTAACCGTGTCTATTTCCTTAAAAACACAGTTGGAACAGTGCCCATTTTCTTAAACACATTTCAAGTTATATTCATTTCTTTTACACACCCTTTGCGTCAACTATTGCATTTCTGCAGTTTTGAATGACAATTTCAACAATTACTGCTGCGGTGTGCCTCGGCAACCATCCAGTCCCTTAGTATGTGCCTCGGCAACCATGCAAAAAAAGCACTTTAACTTGCAGTGACTCCCCGTGGCAGAAACACGGCGACACAGCGACATTGTCGCAGAAAGCGACTGAGTTCTTGCAGAAAGATTTTTTTTATTTGGGAAATAAAAATTTTTGGTTTGCCACAAACAAAAGTTCTCAAAATAAAATCTGCAGAAACAGAAGCTGTTTTACCAACAAAAAAAATCATTTTCTTCAGAAACAAAAAATTTCTGCAGAAGCAATAATGGTTCTGCAAACTTTTTTTCTTACAGAATTGTTTTAAATATTTTTTTTTCTAGCGTACCGCGGAAGGAGAAAGCGCTCGTAATTCTCCGTTAATCTCCAACACAAACTGTTACTGGATAAAAAGGGGAGAATTTTTTTCCCCTTTATTAAGCTATTTTTGGAAATTTGCCAACTTCGGTCTCTATCGCTGGCGCAGTAATTTGCTTTGTGTTTTTTTATGAGAACAGAGCATTTTATACGCATGCGAAAAAAATCGCATCCAATGAATATGGCTCTAATACCGATGTTTCAGTACTGATAAAGACTATTTCGTTTCGAGATGTTGAATAGACTTGAGCATATTGAGTCGGAAACTGCTTCTGCATACTTCGTGTGGAATCAGTGCTATATATTTACACAATACAGTGCGAAATCACAAGCGCTGTGTATTTTTTTCGTTCTGAACTTAATCTGATCACGAAAAAAGTTTTATTTACCTCCTTTTTTTAAAAAAAAAAATCTTTCAATAAGTCAGTACAATATTAATCGCATCTAATTAATTAGATAAAATTAATTAGATGTAGAAAAAATTGAAACAAACATTGCTTTAATTTTTTTGCTTTTAGAATTCGGTTATAGTCAATACTATTTTATTATTTTGATTACTCAACTTCAATATTAATTTTTTCACCTGATTTGTTTCTGTACCTGATATAACTACTATAGTGAAACATTAAATCATACTGTTTTAAACTGATACTTCAAATTCAGTTATCTTGTTTTATAAATTTAATCTTTTTGTCCATTCTTAGCTATTTCTATAAGTTCTATCTTATTACAGGTTCTGGGTAATCTTTATTTATGCTCTAGTAAGCATTTTTGTCTGCAGATCTATACATTTATAACTTTTCGTTATTATCGAAGATTATGCAAATTTATACTTAAACAATTTAAACTTATTAAGAAATGTAAACTTATATTATGAAATTACAGTTCTATTCTATGCATGTAGACTTATTTTATAAACACGAATTTCATCTATTATTATAAATTCATTACACATACATTTATAACGATAAAAATATCTTGCAGAAAGATATTGGTTCTAATTAGGTTTGTCGCAGAAAGTCAGAAAAAATTCTGCCACAGGGCAGTGACTCATGTGAAACCTGTTTTCTACCAGCAACTCGACGCTACACATCAGTTTACCTCGTGCGCTGGTCGGTGATGGCGCTACTCGGCTCTACAATAATCTTAATTTCATTTAACTTTCTGTATTTTTATTTGTAATTCTTAATTATGTTTAAATTAAATTTATTCTTTAAATTTTAATTGGTAATTTGTTTAAATGTTTATAAAAACTTAATTTACCAAAACTGCAATCGCTCAACCTGAGACTAATATAGGGGATGCCTTTATATCTATGCATGCAACATTGCGCTTAATACACATTGTTCGACTTCTTTCTACCACATGGCGAAACTGTGGTGATTATTAGATTTGAAGTTCAATTGGTAACTTAGAAAGTTACGCACGTTTGTTTGAGGAATATGAAAGAAATTGAAATTTTTGAATCTTTATGTCATTATAGTCAGTGTTGCAAAAATGTAACAATCAATGTTTCGTCATTTTGCATAATGTTGTAGAAATGTAATGATCCATGGTTTGTCATTTTTCGCAATGTTGTTAATGTTGCAGAAATGTAACAATCAATGCCTTATCATTTTTCAAAGTCTTGTAGAAATGCGACAAACCCTTTTTTTCTAAAAATTTTTTAATTTTACTTTTATTCATGTAAATTTTTTATATCCTTATATTGATGCATTCTAATGTATTTGCATTTAAAAAAAGAATTAGTGGTGTTAAGATATGAAGTGTTAAGTTACTTATAAATAGTAACATTTTGAGTATTTTTGCTTCCATTGTAAGTATTATGTTTATGCTCTTACTATGGTGTTACCAAAAATCTTAACCTTTTTTTCAAGTCATTAGCTGTAGATGAAAAGATAGTGGTGGTTAAAAAAAACCTGAAAAAAGGCCTTAAAATCAAGTAAAAAAGAATAAAAATGAAACAAACATGATTCAAAAATATTAATTAGTTGCTGAATCAAAGTGGAAATTCAAGGTATGCAATTCTCTGTTGGTTAACATGGATAAAGTGAAATCCTTTTTCTGTTTTAAAGAGACTTTTAATCCTTTGCCTGTGACACCCGAACTCAGTTTGGGCAGCGCAAATGCGTCAATTTTGAAATGCTCGACATGAGTTCAGGCAAGAGAAAATTGTTGCTTCAATTCCGTAAAGCTCAGTTCGTCCGATGCATAATATGTAATTTATTATTTTCTCAATAGATGGTGATACTTAATTGTAAATATTCCCGCGAAAATTTTGATAGTTTCGCGCCATTTCCTGGATTTTTGTAATTTGTCGGTAATTTAAAAGAATCTAAGGGACATGGAATGCATGACAGTTGATATAATGATAAATACTGTTGTATTAGTTGCATAGTATTGTTGTATATTTATCTTGAAAATTATATAATTTGATTTACTTTGCTAGAATTTGAGCAAAAACTACTGTAATTTATTAACATTTCCCATATATGTGAACACATTGAATATTGTAGTTATTTCGTTTAATTTTTTTTAAAAATAATCCATTTTTAACATTTTGATGATAATTTTTGACGAGCAAAATTAAAGGGAAATTTTTTCCTTCCACTTTTTGTACGTTTTTCGCAAATATGATTTAAAGAAATGGAAATAGTTAATTTCTTTGGTATCTTTTAATGAAGATGAAACTTTATTTGTTGTGAAAAAGAAAAGTCTTTAAAGGCTCTGCGTACNTTTACTAGAAATTTTATGTTTCATTAGGTAGGTACTTGCTGTAAGAAAACAATTTAGGATAAATTTTTAAACAATTTTAATAACAATATTTGATAGCATTAAAACTTAAATATTTTTGACACTAAGGAAACTGAAGAATATTTTTTTAGAAATGATAATTATTAAAAAAGAATAATATTGTTAATTATCAATCTTAGGAGTCAGAAAAATACTATTGCCATAATCTTTCTATTATGTTCCCCATTATCCACATTTAATTAAACACCACAAGTAATTTGGTTGCTTATTTATTGCACCTGAAATACATAAGTAACATAATTCCTTCTTCACCTTTGTGTGTTTTATGTGATAGTGGACGAGTGTGAAGCACAGATAGATTTTTCTTGTACATTTCAACGCTATTGGCAAGCAAGAAGTTTAATGGCCTAACGGCTAATGTAACTGGCATTATACAAATAAATAAAAAATAATTAGCATTCAAATAAGTTCATGATATATAAATTATAATAAATATGCATCTTTCCAATGATTTTTTCATAATGTACCGCACTGTACACGTGAAGATTGCAATCCAAACTTTGTCACAATTTCGCAGAACCAAAGGACCAGCTAAATCAACTCCAGTTGTTTCGAACACTGCTGATATTCGCACACGTTCTTCTGGAAGAGGAGCGAACATCGTCGTAGCAGAATTGGATTTAAATCTTTGGCAAATTACACATTTGGAAACAATTGATCGAATGGTTTATCTTGATCGCAAAATCCAGTACTTTTCACTAAGGGTTATGACAAGTGTTTGTACACCTACATGGCTATAAGTCCGATGAGTCTCTTCGATGAGTTTGAAAACTATTTCATTCCTGTATGGCAACAGGATAGGACGTCTGAAAAAAATCACCATCACCAGTCGAGACAAGTTTTGTCTCCACTCTTAGAAGACCACTACAGTCACGGTGAATGATGCAATTGGGTGCTATCAGTCGACGATTTTTCCCAAAGGAGTCGTTTTATTTGAAAAGGAGTATATCGAGCAGAGATTTGGTGAGCTCTTCTTTTAAGTTTCCATTCAAGAGGACCCCAAGGGCTCACGCTTGTGTGACGGGCACGACGCACCCGGGGTCCCAAGCTGGACCTGAGCATTTTTCTATTTCTCTCCTGCGACAGTCCTGTTTTGAATTTCTCACTATTATTATTTATTGCATTGACCTAGTGAGCAAATATTTATAAGTTTTTATACTTTTGATTATGCATTATATTTGTTGCTTATATATATATATATATGTATGTATGTCAGCACCAAATTCCTAGTTTTATTCCAATTGTTTTTCCTTAGCAATATGAATTTTTTTTCTATTTTTTCTTTTTTCAGAAGGCCACAAGAGGATCTGCATTAAATTTTTGAAATTTTAATTCGGTTTTTTAAAAAGTTAGCTTAAAGATTCAATTTTCAACTTGATTATTCATTTTATTCATCGAGTAAAGAAGAAAAATGTCAGACAAAATTTTGATGCCATTGAAAAAATTAATTATTAAATAAAATAAAGATAGCATACATTCATAAAGAATGCTGCAGTTTGACATCTGTTTTGAAGTTATTTGTCATTAAGAAAGTTTACAGAATCAATACATCAAGGAAATTGTCAGTCAGAATTGTTTCTTCCCATAGTCCCTTAAAATGAATGGACAAAATGAGATGAATTTAGTAAAAATGCAGATGCTGGAAGGGAGCTTCGTGTAGGAAAATTTAGAAAATGAAAAGTCTAGATAAAAAGTAAATAATTTTATATTCATCATTTTAAAATTCGTAATTTTAAATTAATGCTAAAACGCATTGAAGATATGCTTTTGAAGAAATCGATTTTACCGTTGAAGACTTCGCTTATCAAAAATCACGAAAAGTATTCTTACCCTAAAGCTTAGTGTTACGATACTTATCGAGTTATAACTTAAGAAGACGCTATACCATGGAAGAAACTTTTTACGGCAAATTCTCTTTCACTTCCATAAGTAATTTAGTAAGTATAGAAAAAGTGAGTTTAGACAACCTAGAGTAATCCATAAAGAAATTTTCAAAATGTGAAAATGAAAACATATTGTGAGAGGATAACTTAGTATTAGGCAAAGGGGATGTTATTTTCCACTAATTAGTTAGCATTTTTATGTTTTTAAATTTTTTTCCAGCAATTGAAACTTCGAGGCTAACCGTGCTTGAACTCGGTTTTTCCATACTTTAAATTTTAGATTAGTTACGGTGGTGAAGCAGAATTTGCGATGATAAGCCATATAGCGTCCGCTTAAGCACATGGATTTTTTTTACGAAAGTATTAAGGCTATTTTTTTTATGAGAAATGTTTTTTGCATTTGTTTTTCACTTCTGTAACATAATAATTTTTAAAAACTATGCAAAATTCTATTTTTTTTTAAATTCTGAGAAAGGCTTTTAATATAGGACCTTTGAAACCTAAAAACGGCCCTGTGATAATTAAATAAGAAATTATAAAGAGCGATTTCCTTTATTTTGTCAATCACATATGTTTTCTTACTTGTATATGTTCTTTTACAGCTACATAAATTTAATTTTCTCAATCATTATTGAAACATTAATAAAATTTTTGGATACTAAATGAAACATGACATATATATGAGAATGCTTTTATTTAAATCAATATGTTGCGTATACATAAACAAATCAAATGGCAACAAGATTTAGACTCCAAATTTCGTTCTCACCGACACACTAAACGCTGCATAATCAGCTGGAAATACGACTCGTGATCTGGGAGCAATTAAAACTTGTATGGCAGCTTCAAGGGCGTCTAACAGCAGACGTACATCAGTTCTAGATGGACAGCCATTTGAGTCATTTCCTGTTAACAGCTGTGAGAGACTGTTTCCGAATAAATTGTAGTTAAAACCTTGGGCTTGCAGAGATTGTTGAACGATGTTTATTAAAACTGATACTCTTTGCATGTCTGATCCTGCAAATGGTCTTTTCATGGGTGCATTTGGTCTACCCAAATTATATGGACTGCGATCGAAAGGTCTTGTAGGCATTCTTGGCCCATATGGGAGTCCTAGTCCCGGTCTATTTGGTCTTCCTAATCCTGGTCCATAAGGTTGTACTGGTCCGTTAAGTCCTTAAAAATATACAAATATTATTAAAGATGATCAAATAAATAAAAAGTAAATAATAATATCTTTAACCTAAGTATGTTTCCTAAGCACTGTCATGGAAAAAATATCGTTTTGTTACATAAGGTAAAACAAAAACTTAGCAGATAATAGAAAAAACAGAATCTAAGTTTCTATTCTAAGAAAAATAATCAGTTCATAAGGTAAAAATGCTGTCTCGTTTATTTTGATTTTTGGTAACACAGGAACAGTACGAAGTAAATAGTGTTACAAAATGAGTACGATTCCGAAGCTAAATCTTTCATTAAATAATTTTCCTCATTTAAAAATTGTAGGAAAAATTTGGTGTTATCTACTGTAATAGTTACTGTTATGTAAAATTATCTGCTAGAAAAAAATTACTAATAATTTTAAATATATTAGACTTTTTTTTGAAACGGGATGAAAAGTTATTTTAATCTCTATAAAATGGTATAAAAATTTTATTGCAAATGAATTCAGGAATTATTCCTACATTGACATGTTTTTTTGAAGTCTTTGTTAACTAATGTTAATTTCAAAAGTTTTCAACCATTCCATTGGTTCCATAAGGTGACGCTCCTGGTCCCTTTGAACCTCCTGGTCCGTTTGGTCCTTCTGGATTCTTTGGTCCTCCTGGGCCGTTTGGTCCTCCTGGTCCGTTTGGTCCTTCTGGATTCTTTGGTCCACCTGAGCCATTTGGTCCTCCCGGGCCATAAGGTGACGTACCTTTTCCATTTGGTCCTCCTGGGCCGTTTGGTCCTTCATTGCTTGGACCCTCAGGATATATATTGACCTCAGTGTCTACATTAATAGGTCTTTCGACATTTGGTGCGTTTGGTCCTCCTGGTCCGTTTGATCCTTCTGGGTTTTTTGGTCCTCCTGGGCCATAAGGTGACGTTCCTGGTCCTTTTGTTCCTCCTGGTCCTTTTGGTCCTTCTGGATTCTTTGGTCCTCCAGGTCCGTTTGGTCCTCCTGGTCCGTTTGGTCCTCCTGGGCCATTCGGTCCTCCCGGGCCATAAGGTGACGCCCCTGGTCCCTTTGGTCCTCCTGGGCCGTTTGGATATATATTGACCTCAGTGTCTACGTTAATAGGTCCTTCATTTGGTCCTTCTGGTCCATTTGGTCCTTTTTATAAAAATGAATAAGTAATTTTAAATTTTGTTTTATAAAGTATCGTAAATAGTGTTACAAAATGAATACCATTCCGAAGCGAAATCTTTCATTATATAATTTTCCTCATTTAAAAATTGTTGGAAAAAACTGGTGTTATCTACTGTATTAGTTACTGTTATGTAAAATTATCTGTTAGAAAAAAAGTACTCATAATTTTAACTATATTAGACTTTTTTTGAAACAGGATGATAAGTGTTATTTTCAACTCTATAAAATGGTATAAAAATTTTATTGCAAATGAATTCTGGAATTATTCTAATATTGACATGTTTTTTTGAAGTCTTTGTTAAGTAATGTTAATGTTCAAAAGTTTTCAACCATTTCATTGGTGTTATTTTCGGTAAATAGAGTTTTGCCAATTAGGAGTTCTTTATAACCAGCTATTCTTTCATATATAGTTATTTTTATTTCTGTTTGTAACTAGCGTAGTATAGCGGTCTAGATTCTGAGTTTACGACTATCTAGGTTAAACTCCGTACCTTTGAAATTTTGAACTGAATCCGGAAGTCAAAGAAACACCTGGATCAAGCATTTTATCAAACTAAGCTTTGTATTTGTCTTTTTAAAGAAGCAAGCTCGCGTTTCCGTTATGTGGAGCGGAAAACCATGAAACTCTCTAACAATTTGAAAAACTGCAAGGAGATTTCTTGCAATGATATGCCTACCACGGAGGATATTTTATGTCAGTACCGAGGTTGTTGAGAGTCGAGATCAAAATTCATATCGACCAGCAACGCTAAGATTCTATCCCTGGGCGATTCCGTGTGAGAAATGCGATCTATTCCTTGAGCCACGGCATGGTAATCATATTTTATAAACATATTCTGTGACGACTCTTGTCCCTTTGGTCCTCCTGGGCCGTTCGGTCCTTCATTGCTTGGACCCTTAGGATATATATTGACCTCAGTGTCTACATTAATAGGGTTTGCAGCATTTGGTCCGTTTGGTACTTCTGGGTTCATTGGTCCTCCTCAGTAATTCGGTCCTCCGGAACCTTGGTTCGGTTCTCCTTGGCTATAAGGTGATTGTTCGATCTTCATTGCTTAGACCCTCGGGAATTAAATTAATCACAGTGTCTACATTAATAGATTTTTCAGCATTTTTCCCTTCTGGTGCATTTGGTTCTTTTTTATAAAAGTGAACAAGTAATTTTAAATTTCGCTTCGTAAAGTATCGTAAATCGTGTTTCAAAATGAGTATGATTTCGAAGCTATCTCTTTCATTAAATATTTTCCACTGTATTTAAAAATTTTCCGTAAAAAATTGGTGTTATCAACTGTAATTGTTTCTGTTATGTAAAATTATCTTTTAGAAAAAAATTGATAATATTTTTGGTTTTTAAATACTGAGCAAAATTCTGTTAATAAAATGTAATCCGAAAATATTCTAGGCCTAAAAAATTATTAATAATTCAAATTAAATTAGACATTTTTTAAAACAGGATGAAAATTGTTATTTTCATCTCTATATAAGGAAAGTATAAACATTTTAATGCAAATGAATGAAACATTCAAACTAAAGTACTAATAAATAAATAGTTTATAAGTTGATTATTCTAATTTTTAATAAAAGGTTTTTACTTATAACTGTTACGTATCTTTGATTTTATTGCTATTTGGAAAAGTTTCCGAAAGCATGATTTAATTTGCTTGTTTTCTTACGAGTGATTTGATTTAATATATTGTTTTAATTGTTTTTTCAAAACTATAATATAGTTTTTTGTTGACAGTCAGCTCAGATCACAGACTTGCAATCAGATGCTTTCTGGCCGTTAATCTTAAGTGATAGGAAGCAACAAATTACTGGATCCGAGGGTCCGGGATTCAAACCTCGTTAGTGGTCAGTATTTTAAAATTATATTTCATAAAAAATAAATGTTTTTTTTAAAATTTATTTTACAATTTGTAATAAACTATTCTTTCTGTGTTTTGTAAATGAAATATTATTTTGCCTTAAATTATATTTTTTTCTAAGTGCAAATAATAGTGTAAGAATGGAGAAATTGTTGCTCAGATAAAATTTATATAAATGGCCCCATATCTCCCCTTTTTCAGTTAACATCAAAGCTTTTTACGATTCTTTTGGTTATCAATCTTTCGATTAATATCAATGTTTCAAAGTTGATTGGCTGTTACATATTCTGATCAGTAGATTAGAAAAATATTTATTTGTAAGCTACCTGAATAAATTTGTATTATGCTTCAAATTCTACACTCAACTGAAGAAATGTCTGCTTCTGATAGTTAATATCGAAAAATTTTAATTAGAATGTGTATGGAGAAAATTTAATCTTCATTTTATATTTTGATTAATATGATTGTTATACTTAAGAAAAAATTCGATATTTTAATATTTAAGCAGGGACAATATTATTTAGTTAAAGATTTTAATAACTTACCTCCCAATCCATTTCCTGCATCGTTTTGTGCACCATTGGGCTCATAATTGACAACTGTATCTATGAAAATGGGTCCGCTGTCCGATCCGGGTCCATTTGGCCCTGCTTTTACAAAGAAAAATACATAATTGTTATCAATACTTTGTGGGTATTTGAACTCAAAAACTCACCTTTTAATAAACTCACCTATTCCGTTGTTATTACTATTCCCTCCTTGCCCATTGGATCCACCTTCATTGACATTTATGGAGGTCTGTACGCTAACTGAGCCTGATTCGCTATCGATATCGATTTCATTCTCTGAGTCGGAATTATGTCGGCTAAGTACAAATACCATATCTTCTATTTCGCTAATAAAATCTTTGTTTTCTGGGCAATTTATTTGCCGAAAAGTAACTTTTATAGCTTGTATAACAGCTCTCAGTTTAATTGTTATACTGATATGTTTGCTTTCCACTATCGTTAGCTCAGCAATCGATGAAGCTAATGCCCCCAGCATTGCCTTTTCTTTAGCTTTTGTGTAATGCCTTTGCTTGCTGCTTATTTCGGCATTCGTTAAACTTATTATTACTTCATAGTAGTCTTCCACGGATTCATAATTAAACATACCGCAGTCCTTCAGATTGGAAACAAAATTTCTGGCAAATTCCCGAGCCTTTTGAGGATTCGAAAGGAACGAAAAATCAGCATTGTGGTTGGCATTTATCGTATGAAGCTCACAATATGACAGAAGTACCACCGCCACTAAACTAAATGAGCAGTACATGGCTGCTGATTTAGTGATCTGGTTGATGGTTGGCAGTTGCCTACTTTTATACCATATTTAATCGTGACAGTTGTGCACATTTTTGTTAATCATACATGTTATATTTACTGAGAGAAATAATTTTTCATGATCAAATTTTGTTTACCTTCTCTCACTGTTTGCCTATGTCATGTGCTGAATTGATTCGTGATCTTTTTTTAATTATCTAGCCTATGGTATTTTTAAGGAAATGAAACTTATCGAAATTGGAAATGGAATGGAGATTATAATTTTTAGATCCCTCAAATTATTTTAAGGATTTTAATGGTGCAAAACAATTTGTTAATCTGGAAAAATGTTTTTTTTTTAAAATTAATTATACATTTACAGATTGTGACAAATAAAATCAACGTAAGCAAAAAATGGTTTTTAATTGATAATTTGTTAATAAAATAAGAATCTTTTGAGGTTTTCTAGATCGCTTTTGATCTTTTCCAGATCACACAGAAGATCACTTCTTTCTTCTTTTAGTTTTCCTTTTTTAATTAACTAGCGTAAGATATTTTTTAATTAAATGAAACCTATCGAAAGTGGAAATGAAACGGAGATTATATTTTTTAGAACTGTACAAATATTTCAAGCATTTTAATAGTGCAAAACAGTTTATATAATCTAGAAAAATGTTTTTTTTAATAATAATTATACACTTACAGATTGAGACAAATAAAACCATACCGAGTAAAAACTGGTTTTTAGCTGATAATTTGTTTATATATATTCAATTAATTCAATAATAATTGATAGCAAAATTTAATTAAAAAAACAAAACAATCAAACAATGAAAAGTTTTCTTTATTATTTCATTGCATTACTTTTTGATTGATTCTTCGATTTCTTGGTTCCCAGGTGTAGTTTGCAGTTTATATATATAATATATAAAGGTAAGGATCAGATTTTTTTAGATCATTGATTTGCTAGTTTTATATATTTTTATCCAGGGATGTTAACTTTCAAAATTCAATAAAACGTTTAGAATTACTTTAGCTATTCTGTTTGAAAATAATTTCTATGCAAAATTAAATAATAATACAAATTAAACTAACGGTATGTTTGGAAATGCAAAAAAAAAAAAATGTATTTTCATTAAACATATATTTATTTGTGCAACAAAAAAGAAAAATAATTTATTTATAATGAAAAGTCTTAAGTTCAATGCAAAGACCTAAATAGAAAGTTGTGACTAAGTAGTTTTTTTTAATTAAATAGTAACTTTGTGGCGCATTTATAAAAGCTAATGATTACTTTAAAAAATTATCTATTTAAAAAAAAAACAAAAACACTTTTGATGTTTTTATAACATTTTGACCCCCTACTAGTGCTCACGTTATCTCTTCGACAGACGATTCTGTTCACATACTTTTAAAACTAAGTACTCTTAAGCATTACTTTAAAATACATTTTACTAGTTTTGATTTATTTTAACTCCTATTAGTGCTCTTCGGAGATAATTCTATTTACACAGTTCACTTAGAATTCCGTTTTAAAAAAAACGTCTTATTAATTTGATTTGATTTTAATCACCATTGATGCTAACGAACATTGTTTCTTTTTAATGACGATTCTAAAAACTGATCATTAGTTAACGGGTATTGTTTTTTCAACATGAATATGACTAAACTGCTTTCAAGTAATCTGCTCTCCAGTAAGGTACGTATTTAGGCACGATTCTGAGCGGCATAAACTGACTGGAGTTATGTTTTCTACAAAATCATAAATTACGTAATTCAGCAAAAAAGATTTATGCACAGTTTTTTTCCCTTCATAAATTTTATTAATTGCAGCACAAATTAAGAGTTGATAAATGAGCCATTTTCATTTTCAAGTTCGACTCAATAGTAGTTTTCCCTATCTTTGGAAGAAAAGTGTTAAGTTCGTTTCATTTCTTTTTAATTTTGAAATTTGTATTCGGCAAATATTTTCGTAATTACAATTGTTAGGTTAATTGTTTTGCAATTGAGTCTGACATTTAGTTTTGAGTCTGAATTTTAATTGAGTCTGAATTAGAGTCTGATATATTGCTTTGGGTTTCAAATTTCTACTAATAAAACACAATATTATCAGGCAATAATTGCTTTTAGTAATTTACCAGATATATAATTTTAATAAATAGTATTGAGAAAATTGAGCCTTAGGATTTAATAAGTTAAATATAAATAATTATTCGCTATAAAAATTTCAAAAAAGTCGTCTATTTAAAATTTGATTTCTTAAGAAGTATTCTTTCAATTGTCTCCTACCTCCGTACTATTACATTGAAACTTTTTGAAAAGATCTTTCAAATTTTGCATTTTGTCATTTAAAATTATATTCTTTAAAATTGTGTAAAAATTTCTATGTTTTTTAATTCAAATTCTACTATTTCAATATTATATTCTAATATTTCAAATTCTACTAACATTAAATAAAAAAAAAATCAAGATTATAAATAATCATTTAAAGTTATTCTTTGCACGTATTTATCTTTGGAGAAAATTTTTTTATTATTGTGTGCAAAAATGCTTCAGTTGTCGAGATATAGTGGAATACGTAAAAAGGGGGTAAAATATATGTCATTAAGGGCTCAAAACTAAATTGACAAAAAAAAAAAATCAGTTTTTGTAAAAGTTTAGCTAAGTCTTTTTTAAAAAATTGCCCTTTTTTGGCAAAAATATGCACTGGAACCTCTAAACGAATTTTGTAATGATAATTTTAACTAAACAATCTTTAGCAATCTCTTAAACCATTATATGAAAATTATATCACAGTTACAGAAAATTAATAAAAAATTAAATAGAGCAGAGATTGAAAGTTGAAAAAAAAATAAGAAAAGTAAAAATAAAAATTTCACGCTACTTTAAGTAAAATATAGTTATTATATTACTTTTCTAAACTATTTTTATTGATAAAAATGTTGATGCTGGATGGCAAACATGATTTCATTTGCTTTTTAGACAAAATTATTTTTTTAGGTTTTGTGTCTTTTTTTTAGTAAGGCAAAACAATATTCAGAGATGTGTCTTTTTTTTTTTAAAAAAAAAAGAAAAAAACCTGCTCAAATTCGCATTAATTGGAGAGGAACATCAAGTTGAATAAGTATGCGCGATTTTTCTTTTATCTATAGTTCACCCACCGTAAGAAGACGACTGACCTTCAGAGAGAGTTCATATTGTCTCGAGCATATCATTGTGCTCAGGGATCAGCATTGGGTCAAAGCTTTTAACCCGTGTAATGATAGACACTTCTTGAATTCTGTACCTTTGTTTTAACCATGGCGCGTAGTGTTTTTAAAAAGTGCTTAAAGGTGCTTATTTTCGATTTTCGTTTTTAAAAGCCCTTAAAGGTGCTTTTTTTATTGGGTGTTTTTAAAAAGTGCTTAATGAAAAGGAAAGTCGATTTTCGCCACGTATTATGTAAAAACGTGCTTTTCATATTTTTCTGTTCAACGTTTTCAGAATTCATTCAATCACAATCAATTTCAGCGTACCGTTATAGCGTATGAAAGCGCTAATCATTTTACAGGTTTGGTGAAATACTTACGAGACCGCTTGTGCGTCTAGTGAGTTATGTTCGATGAGATTCTGCTGCATTTTGCAAGATATTCTCAATTTCAAGCATTATTTTCCACCCTCTGAAATCGAACCGAAAAATCTCTCGATCATTTTTTAATGGCTAATATAATCAAGAAAAGAGTTCTATGTCAAATTCTAGTTATTTTATCATGATCATGTAAAGTCTTTGAAAATATTTTGCATTTTGTTAGTGTACATAGTGCTTAAAAATATTTTTTGAGTGCTTAAAAGTACTTAAAAGGTGCTTATTTTTTGTTGAAAGATTTGGCTACGCACCCTGTTAACTAATAGACTCGTTCTATGATTTACTATTGGGAGTACAAATTAGTTCGATCTGTTTTCAACAGATGGCTCTAGCTGTTATGAATGTTTCATAGTGACAGCTAGATTCGGTGGTTTAAGAGAGGTTAGACATCTGTCAATAATATTCAATTTATATCGCTTTGAGTTTCATACAAAAACAATGTTTTTTACTTTGTTGAATATGTCAAATTTTGTGGTAACTAAGCAGCATATGCGAGAGGTTTTATGTTTCTGCTTTAATTGGCAGAAAAGTGCAGCTAAACAGCATCAAATGCTTGTAGAAGTTTATGGTGACAATGCTCCAACTGATAAATCATGTGTGGAATGGTTTCGACGTTTCAAGAATGGTGAATCGCGATGTATACTATGAACTGCTACAACCTGGCGATTCCATTCCGGGCGATCGGTATAGGCTACAATTGATTCGTTTGAGCCGTGTATTACGAGAAAAACGGCTGGAATACGAGCAAAGTCATGACAAAGTTATTCTTCTGCATGATAACGGTCGGCCTCATGTCGCAAAAGTCGTAAAAAATTATTTGTAAACGCTCAAGTGGGATATTTTACCACACCAGCCGTATTCACCGGATATTGCTCCTTCTGTTTACTGGCTGTTCCGACGGTTGCAGCAGGATTTGTTAGGTCACCGGTTCACTTTTTTCGCAGAAATCCAAAATTGGCTCCTAGCTTGGATCGCCTCAAAAGACGAGAAATTCTTTCGAGATGGAACTCGAAAATTGCCTGAGAGGTGAGAAAAAGTAGTAGCCAGCGATGGACAATACTTTAATTAATCTGCCCATTCATTTTGTTCTGAAATAAATGCATTTTTGATCACAAAAAACGGACCGAATTAATTTGTACTCCCAATATTTAATTCTCGTCAGGCGGTATATTATATTTCCCTTAAATGATCTTTCTAAAAATCCTTTATTTGAACTAAACTTCATATTTTTAATCGGAAAGAAAGAATTATTTGTAATAGGAAGAAAAATAATATCTCAATAAAATTCTAACAAACGTAGCAAAAATTTAAGAAAAACCCGAAAACGTGTTTTCTCTATTAAAAGATAACGAGTTTTCACTGATTGAAAGATAATCGACTTTATGCACGAACTGATTAGAAAGATATTACTTGCGTGAGTTTATTTTACTTATAAACAAACTGAATACGTTGCGGATTGATTGGTTATATTAAAGTAAATAAACTGTTTTGATGAATTTCACGATTTCAATGCACCGATTTTTTCGGAAATAATAAGATATTTGTTTTAATTAAACGCTTCTATTCTTAGAATATTGGAAGTGAAGTGCATCATAAGGCAACTGCCAGTACTATTTTGTGTCTTTCCGTTATGCACGGTAAGTTCGAATTCTTTGTAAGGAATTATAAATTATTAATTTTACCTATTTTTTCCGTTATGCATGGTAAGTTCGAGTTCTTTGTAAAGAATTAGAAATTTTACTTATTTTTTTCCGTTATACACGGTATATTCGAGTTCTTTATGATGAGTTTATTAATTTTACCTATTTTTTTCCGTTATGCACCGTAAGTTCGAGTTCTTTGTAAAGAATTAGAGATTTTACTTATTTTTTTTCCGTTATACACGGTATATTCGAGTTCTTTATGATGAGTTTATTAATTTTACCTATTTTTTTTCGTTATGCACCGTAAGTTCGAGTTCTTTGTAAAGAATTAGAAATTTTACTTATTTTTTCCCGTTATACACGGTATATTCGAGTTCTTTATGATGAGTTTATTAATTTTACCTATTTTTTTCCGTTATGCACCGTAAGTTCGAGTTCTTTGTAAAGAATTAGAAATTTTACTTATTTTTTTTCCGTTATATACGGTATATTCGAGTTCTTTATGATGAGTTTATTAATTTTACCTATTTTTTTCCGTTATGCACCGTAAGTTCGAGTTCTTTGTCAAGAATTAGAAATTTTACTTATTTTTTTCCGTTATACACGATATATTCGAGTTCTTTATGATGAGTTTATTAATTTTACCTATCTTTTCCGTTATGCACCGTAAGTTCGAGTTCTTTGTAAAGAATTAGAAATTTTACTTATTTTTTTCCGTTATGCACGGTATGTTCGAGTTCTTTATGATGAATTTATTAATTTTACCTATTTTTTTCCGTTATGCACCATAAGTTCGAGTTCTTTGAAAAGAATTAGAAATTTTACTTATTTTTTTCCGTTATGCACGGTATGTTCGAGTTCTTTATGATGAATTTATTAATTTTACCTATTTTTTTCCGTTATGCACCATAAGTTCGAGTTCTTTGAAAAGAATTAGAAATTTTACTTATTTTTTCCGTTACTCACGGTAAGTTCGAGTTCTTTATAATGAATTATTAATTTTACCTATTTCCCGTTATGCACGGTAAGTTTGAGTTCTTTGTAAAGAATAAGAAATTTTACTTATTTTTTCCGTTATGCACGGTAAGTTCGCATTCTTCGAAAAGAATTATAAATTATTAATTTTACCTATTTCTTTCCAAAATCTTTAAGAGTTCTCTCTCTGATTTATATTTGTAAAATTGTAACTGGTTTTTGGCACCAGTTACGTAGTTTCTAACCACTAATGTGAAAGCTTCAATTGAATAAGGTTAGTGGAAGAATGAACTTAGTGACATTTTTAAAAGAATTGCGATTTCTCGGGAAAAGCTCTTATTTAAACATACAGCATTCATTTATATTGCTAAATCTATTCATTCCGAAGGTACTCACTGGAAGAACTGGCTAAGTGACATTATTTGAGTATTCTTTGGATGGAAGAACCAGATAAGTGACTTTGTGATAAATAGTCAATAAACAACCCTAGAAAATCATTTGCTTGACATCGAACGTTAAGGCACAGGGAGAAAATAATTGGCGGAAATAAAAAAAAAAAACTTGAAGCAGCAGCTACCGCGCATTAAGGAGGAATTTATATTTCAGCTTCAATATACAATTTTTTTGTGTTTGGTTCGCATGCGTTTCAGACACACTGCCCAGGTAAAATATTAAATTTTTTTTCTAGGCAAAGTCGCCTTGAAAATAAATACTATTTTGTGCTCAGGTAACTTTCAGTTTATTATAATGGTTACCAGCTGAATACTCGTTTTTCTTTAGGAAATAAAACTAAATAATCAATAAATCGTTAATGATCAATATTAAGAAATCATGCACAAAATTCAAAGATATATGCGGACACAATTAGTTAACTGAAAATACCAGTTTTTATTTATTTATTGTTATTTGTTGCTCTTCCCGATGGCTTTGCGTTATTACATTAAGGAAAACATGTTTTTAGAAGTTCGTACTCTCAAAATGAAGACTAACAATGTTCAGTATAATTTGTCATAATTCTATTACCAGAGGCCAACTCCTGATAGTTAAAAACTGCCATAACCAACAATTTTCTCCTGTACTTATCCAATTCGGTAGGCTGTAAAAAACCCATTTCTTCAGTACTCATAGTAGATATCGTGATACGTATTTATATTAGTATATATATAGTTCATATTAAAAAGCAGCGCCAATAAACATAATATCAATAATACCTATCACCAAACATTTTTCTATTTTTCTGATTAATATTTTTCAATAAGGGAATTATCAGCAATCTGTAAGATGTGCACATTTAAAATATTAAGTGATAAATCCGACTCAATAAGTGTACTTATATGTTTGCAGAATTAATGACAACTTTTTCTTAAAAATCGGCATGGATCAGCGGAGACAGATGAAGTCCACATCTGAACGAATCACAGAGATAGACAGTTAAACTTAATTTTGCTCCCTGCCAGCAGAGATTGCAGTGACTATGCAAATTATACTTTGGTAGAAGCATTTCAGAGCTCTACTGGTATCGGGCTAACCGCGAGAGGTTTTCGTGGTTTTTATCTCCTTTTTGCTCAAATTCTAATTAATTTCAGTTAAAAGAATTCTTTTTGACGGTGAATATGACCTTGTTCTTTTAACAGGTGTTCTTTTGTCTTCGAGAGTCGAGCATGGTGCGTAGCGTTTTTAAAAAGTGCTTAAAGGAGCTTATTTTCGATTCTCGTTATTTAAAAGCCCTTAAAGGTGCTTTTTTCATTGGGTGTTTTTAAAAAGTGCTTAATTTTCCCTTTTCGAAAATGAGATTTTTTTCTTTACCATGTAGATTTTCCCCACGTATTATGCAAAAGCGTGCTCTTAACATTGTTCTATTCAATTTTTTTCACGATTCATTCAACCACAATCTATTTCTTGTGCCGTCGGTCCATAGCATATGAAAGCACCAATCATTTTACATGTTTGATGAAATACTTGCGAGTTCGTATGTGCATCTACTATATTGAGCTGGGTTCGGTGAGATTAATGCACTCTAATGTGCAACTCGGTTGCATTTTGCACGAGATTCTCGATTTCACGCTTCATTTTCCACCCTCTGATGTCGAACTGAAAAACCTCGTGATCATTTTTTATGGCTAATAAGCTAATATAATCAAGAAGAATTCTTTCAGGGTGGCCACCCACCTGGAAAACTTTGAAAACCTGGAATTATCAGGGAATTTTTTTTTTATACTGGAAAAAACCTGGAAATATCTGGGAAATTTGAATAAAAACCTGGAAAAATCAGGGAATTTTAAAGAAAAGCTGGAAATTTTTTCTTTGATAATTTTTTTAGCTTCACTAATTTAAATTATTTACTAATTTTCTTACTTTAAATTATTTCATCAGTTATACCCACTTTCTTTAAACGGAAATGTATCGTCAAACAGTTGAAATATCATCAACTTAGCGATACTTTGCTTGCATCAAAATTTGCTCCATTACAGCTCTGTAAACTAGAATGCCACATAAAATTTTCCCACCGTTGCTAAATGAATGTAGAAACCTTTGACCGCTATGGGACCGTGCAATTTAGGAAAGATTCTGGTGGAGGCGGAGAAAGGGATTAGGATATTAGCTTCTGTTTTTAAATTCTGTCCTTGGGCTGAATCCATTTATGGCTCAAGTAATTATTGGTGGTAATTTTTTTTTCTATCTACAAAATGTTTTTGTATTTTTAACTTTATAAAATTCTCCAAAAATTAGTTGGTTATAATTTAATAATAATAGATTTTATATTGCACTCTTTTTCTGCTCCCATTCAAAGAAATCTGTGAATTATTTTTTCTCAGCAAACCAACCAATCACACATTTTTTTACAATCGCTCACAGCAATGTTTGTCTACAATTGTTGCATTAATGCTAATTTTTTCTATTCCTTTTTAACCTTTTATAACATATTTTAATTTTAAAAAAAGGTTTTTTTAAGAACCAACTATATATTAATATTTAATTTTACTCTTTTGTTGGTCAATAAATGATTTTTGATTCAAAAATTTGTACCAAAACATTAAAAAATAATTAAAAAATCTTGCCAAATTGTCAAAATAAATTATTTTTTTCAAGATGATATGTTAAAAAAATAACATTTTGATTTAAATATTTTATAATATAGACACTTTTCTTGTACACATCCTACACGTTATAAGAAAAAAGAAACAAAAACCTGGAAATTTTAAGATTTTTATCTGGAAAACCTGGAAAAATCAGGGAAATTTGAAATCTGATTTGAGTGGCCACCCTGTGTCAGAAACTAGTTATTTCATCATGATCATGCATTTTCGTAATGTATATAGTGCTTACAAATATTTTTGAGGGCTTAAAAAGTACTTAAAAGGTGCTTATTTTTTGTTGAAAGATTTGGCTACGCACCCTATCAAGGTTAAGAAGTTGAAAGTGGAAAAAAACCTGCTTATTTACTGAGTGGATTGGCGTTCAACGGCGACATGATGATATTAAAGAATTTTCCCAACATTTCAGTTAGTGCATGCTGAATGTTGGCGTTTGCCAAAGTAAACCAATACTGAATTTTCTATATCGTGCCATGAAAATTTTTTTTAAAAATTTCACCTTCATTCCATGTTGTTCCATGATATTTGTTTGCGTAATTAAAAGTAATTGGTATTTAACAGATATTTTTGACATTCACTAAAGTGTTTAAGTGATTTCACTTATTTCATCTTTATTTATTTATCAACGACACATATTTCATCTTTAACATTGGGGTAATTCACGTTAACCTTAAACCCGTGTTCAGCTTACGTAAACCTTAAGCCTGCAATTAAATATCAATGTTTTCTCATAAAGATAAAACTGGATATCAGAGTACTGAATAGCTTCTTGCTCTTTAAGTTATCGCCCAAAAAATATTTGTAAAGATTTTTCAGCGCTTTAATTTCTGCTCCAATCGACCAGCTTTTGAATATTCCAGAAACGTTTATTTTTTTGATCGAATTCTTATTAATTAAATTTAAATACCGGTGGCAAATTTTAATTGCTGAAAATAAAATTTAATCCTAGTTGCTGCTGCTTTTTTAACTTGAATTTACTGGTATATTTCCTTCTACTAATAAATTTTTTTACAGTTAATGTAATGCGTTCAACTGATTACATTCTGTTAATTTAGTTTGTTTCAGTTTTAATTTTCAAATTTTTTTAGCTTCTGGTTTTGAAAGCGGATGTCTCAATAGTCTATGGTTTTTAACCGGAATTATTTCATTTCCTGGTGTAATATCAGTCAGTTAAAAAATTCACAGCACTGGAAAACTAAATAATTTTCCATTTCGCCGGCGCAAGTACATTCAGCTATTTTATTTATTGGATGAAAAAAATATCATATCCTTAAAAAAAAGAGCAGAACTTAATTGTTTCCGACGACTTTGCATTGGCGATTTCATCACCTGTGTCCGCAGTATGGAAAACTACCGAGAAACGGAATTATCCGGAAAAAACCAGCAATTGTTTTAATATTCCTAATTTTTTCTGACTTTTCCTTTGTCTTTATTCAGTATTTTTTCTGTTCTTGTCGTAGAACGCTATTTCGTGTCTGTTGTAACTCAATGTCTGATGTAACTCCCCAGTACTACGGTCTTAAAATTTGGACATCGAATACACGGAGTAATTTTAGTCCCCGATCTTAAAAATCGTTTGAAGATTTTAATTAGTTGGTTTGAGAGAGATGTACGTAAATTGAATTTTTCGAATTATTCGTTTAGGGTTAGCCATTGTTATAAATTAAACTGTGGATGATCCTGTTATCAGGGCCTGCCTAGGTTTTTGTGAAAGGTACCTATTTTGTGAAAATTTAGACATAATTTGTGAAAAATTAAAAATTATATTAAAAAATCAATACAAAAACTTGGCTAAAATATAGATTTGTAGTTTCTTAAGGGATACAAAAATGAAATTTTAGGAAGAAGTATTTTGTGAAACTACCGTTTTTCCTAAAGTTGAATTTGTGAAACTACCGTTTTACCTAAAATTGAATTTGTGAAGGTACCGATAAACGGTAGTAAATTCGGCCTGGACAGATCCCTGGTTATTGTGCGTTTTTGCTATGTTCGATTATTTTTTACAAGCTCGGTGATCAACTTGAATGGCATGGGGATCGGTGATGCTTCACCGAATTAATATTTCTAAAGTTTTCTGAAACCACGTGCTTAGTTTGCTTATAGTTTTGCTTTTGAAACGCATTTCGATGAAACTTAAAAGTTTAAAATAATGGTTATTGAAATAAAGAATAATAAGTTATGTCCTAAAAAGCGAAGTTAATGACGAATATGTACTAGTTCGTTTAGGGAATCGGCATATTACTAACGCGGTGAAGCATTATAAATTTTGATAATTAGTACTACAAATATTATGGTAATTAATGCTGTTTACCAAATATACAAATATCGTATATAGATACTGTAGGTACTGCAGTAATATGTTTTTGAGGTACACTGAAAAGGATAAGTACTCAAGAAAATTGCTTGATTGCATTAAATTTTGACGATCATGAGATGGACTCAAACAACAACATCACACCAAAAGATATTGATTACAAATAATTTTTATTGCAAGGAGATGAACTTCTACAAAAATAAATAAAAAACGCTAAATAAATATAAAAAAAGGGAAATATGTCTTAAGTAATTGTGTTATGGCTTTAGTAATATGTCTTTCAATTTTGTGCATGATTTTGATACTGTATCAACAGTACAAAATCATGCGGAAGAGTTGTGTGTCGGTGCATTGTAAAATACTCCGGATCAAATTATGGTATGAAGTTCCGGTACTTTGCGTGCACCATCTGTAAAATCTGTTTTATACTGTAAAAATTATAGTATATTAGTTAGATTTTTTCCTTAACAGGTTCTGATAAAAAACGGATTTTACGATAAAAGTGCCGGTACTTTTTTACCACAATTTGATCTGGAATGAAATGTTGTCTTAATTGTGAAATATATTTTGGTCTGTTAGTGAGACAGAAGAGGGAAGTAGTGAATCTGCGTCTTTCTAAGGAAGGAAAATTTAAAGTATTTAATTCTGCTTTAATTCCGTTTTTCTTTAAACTTATAGCAAAACGACCAAGTTATTATATGCTACGTTTTTTTTTTACCAAAGATTTTTTCAAGCTTTAAGTGCAGAAAATCTATCAGTTCCTAATTTTCTTTCTGAATGGTTACGTAATTTTTCAAAATTCAATTTTAATAAAATTTAGTTCATTATACTTTTAATAACTAGCACTCTGGAACTAAAACCAATTCGGATGAAATATTATTTACTAGGAGGCTCCGCCCCCTGCTCGCTAACGCTCGCCAACCCCCGAGAATTGCTACGCAATCCTATGTGGTTCACGCCGTGAACCATGGCTCGCTGCACTCGCTCGGCAATGAACACAATGTTCTAGCACAAAGACATAATATATTATCATTAAAGACATAGTATTTTATCATCAAAGACATAGTATTGTACTTATGTAGAGGAATTCTATCAATGTTCTTATTGGCTTTTAAAAAAGTATATTAGCTATTTAGATTGTACATGATAAATAATCAATACATTAGCTAAATAAGAAACATATTAGCAAATTAAATTATCAAATATTGCAGTTACTCACCTAAATTCAACTAAATGTGTATAATAAATTAGTTAATGCTAGAAATTCTGAAAGTTTTAGAAATTTTTATTATTTTAAAATATAAACTTTAAACCCTAACTTTTCCTTGTGAGATAATAACCTTCAAAAAGTCTTTCATTTTCAAGAACACAAAAATTTGTTTTATCGCCAAATGAAATATTTTTTGGTGATCAGCATTATTGAAATCAATTTCTATATTAATTATCATGTGTGATAAAGTACATAACATATTAGAACAGAATAAGGATGTTTTACATACAATAAATAAAATGCATGGCTGTAAGCATTACCCGAGAAATACCACGTGGAGGTCGCCATGCTGCATTTCTAATCGGGGAGTTTTGATTTTGGCAGTTCCCCTTGCCTACTGCCAATAGAAATTTCAATTAAATTTTTTTCCAAAAAAACATTTTTTTCTGTAAAGCGCTAAGAAATTAGCACTAAGCATTTAGAATTTCTTTGAAAACACAATTATAGATTTGGCATCTTGGAGCAATTACTGAAAGGCTGTCAAATGACTTAACTCTTGACAGGCCAACATAAAGTTGTCCATGACTAAAAACTTGTTTAGTCAACACTAAACTGATTTTCTCAAAAGTCTGACCTTGTGACTTATTTTTAGCTATGGAGAAGGCCAGCTTAATTAATTCCTAATTGAGTTTAAATTAAATATTATCATGTTCTTAGGGCATGAATCTGAATTGAACAACCTGACAATGCTCACTCTGGTTATTGTTTCCGTTTTTAAAAGCGCTATATGTTGAGCCACCTCATGTGACATTTGCCATGAGACATTTTTAGCAGCAATCATTGGTCGATTTTCTAACGTTGCCATTCGGGGAGTTGTAATGAGGCTTTTTTTTGGTGCCGTGTACGAGAAATATATATATAGATATCTGAATTAAATAATTTATTTGATGCTAAAAGTTCTCTCTTCTCTAAAATAAATATCTGTTATAAATGAAAATAACGATGTTCTTTACTCTTATCTTTACTCTTGTTTGATTCCTATTTTTTTGTTTCGAGTTTTTATCATATATAGTTTATAGTGCCGTTGATTTTGTCTTTTTTAATAAGTAAAATCGCAATCGCATCTTTCTGAATGGTTATGTAATTTTTCAAAATTCAATTTTAATAAAATTTAGTTCATTATACTTTTAATAACTAGCACTCTGAAACTAAAACCAATTCGGATGAAATATCATTTATATCTGAATTAAATAATTTATTTGATGTTAAAAGTTCTCTCCTCTCTGAAATAAATATCTGTTATAAATGAAAATAACGATGTTCTTATGAATTTTTAGTGATCTTTACTCTTGTTTGATTCCTATTTTTTTTGTTTCGAGTTTTTATCATACATAGTTTACAGTGCCGTTGATTTTGTCTTTTTTAAAAAGTAAAATCGCAAGTATTTTTATTATTTAATTCAGCGTATTACAAACGCATTCATCTAGAAAGTTAGCGTATCCTCTGTGGTAGACGGATCATTGGTTAGAGTGCCCTTGCCATCAGGAATTCGAATATTTTCGTAGTTTTCTACACTATGTAACTCAAATTCGCTAGTTCCATCTAAAAAGTCCTCCACGAAAGCAAATTTCACCCAATACTTGATCCAGGAGTTTCCTTGTCTTCTGTATTGGGTTAAAAATTACAAAGCTACG
>NW_027261662.1:14961-41021 GCF_043381705.1 Parasteatoda tepidariorum | reverse complement strand
ATTTTGGTCAAATAAAATAAAATTTAACAAACGTGACTTCTTTGAAATTTTATCAGTAATTGTAAACCATCATTTAAATTTTTGGATTTTTTTTTGTTAAAATTATCTTATAAGTTATTAGCTATGTATTTAAAACATTTTAATTGATTGATTTGTTCATTTACGTCGCACTAGAGCTGCACAATGGGCTATTGGCGACGGTCTGGGAAACATCCCGGAGGATGATCCGAAGACATGCCATCACAATTTTGATCCTCTGCGGAGGGGATGGCACCCCTGCTTCGGTAGCCCGACGACCTGCGCGCGAAGTCGAGCACTTTACGGTAGAACAGTTTAACGAGGACCAATACCGCACACCCTCGGTCCCTACGCAGACTGATCCAAGTGATCACCCACCCGCACACTGACCGCAGTCAGTGATGCTTGACTTCGGTGATCTGCTGGGAACCGTGTCTTAGCGATCAGTCCACTGCGGAATTTTAAATTAAGTAATAAAAAATTAACTTTAGACAAACAAGTCCAATAATTTGCGGAATTTTTTTTTTACTTGTATAAATAGTTTACAAATAGCTTCATTGCGAAATATTCATTAACATTCAAGTGAAATTAACATCGGGGAATCTGAATTCTTGACTATTCATCTTATTAATACGTAACTATGCTTTAAGGTTTATAAATCAAAAAAATTTTTTTTTAATATATGTTTATACAGCGATAGTAGGATTCTGTATCTAATTCCGTAAAATCACCAGGATTACTTAATTAGCATGCTTAAAGTTTATTCTTTATTAAAATAATAGATAAATTTAATTTTAGTGTGTGAAAATCAAATCTTTAAATTAGAATTCACTTTGTTTCCTCCTTTATTTTGCACATAACACATAAAATTTAATACTTTTTATTTATTTTTATTATTCGTTTTAAAATGATCCCTTTCAATAAAATAACTTTTTGATTTTAAAATTAAAAATCCTTCAAATTGATTTGCATTTATAAAAATATAATAATTAAGTTTTTTTTCATTGTTTTACCAAAAATTAAGTCTAGTCTACAGTAAATTTAGCTTTTCACATTAACAGGGTTGATTGTGAGCCCAAGTCAAAATTCCAGAAAATTTCTTGAGTTAAAAAAAAAAAGTTTAAATTGAAAAAAATTTAAACAAGGTTTTTTCCCCCTTTTTCAATATATCTTAGTTTACTTAAAATATTTTTATAATTTTACACATACCTATGATGACCTGGAGAAGTAATTAAAATTTACAAATATGTCTTTCCTTCTTGAGTTTATGATTATAACAACTATTTACTGATAAAAATGAATATTAATCATGAATACTATAAGCTTATAAAGTATATCTCTGGCTCTCCCTTACGCAGAAATGAAATAAACAGTGTTTTTAAGTTCCACCTTTGAAAATTTGAACTCCCGAAACTTCTGTGATCAATGATTTTTTGAAACGTCTGGACCTTCGATCTCCGGAAACTTCCGGATCACTGTTAGAGAAAGTCCGGAAATCCGGATTTTTTTCCGCAGCACAATCAGCCCTGCATGAAAAAATTTATTTATTATTGGAAAAAGTTATTTCTGAAATGCAATTGTAATATTGTTGTCCTGTATGTCTCAGTCATATTTTCCCAGAAGTATGCTATTTGACACTTGCTGCTCAATTTTTAAAAAGCAATATTTCTCAACTTTTTAAAACTTGGGATAATGTCAGTTTTAGTGATTTATTTTTTTAAAAAGGCAGTGTTTTTCGAATTGAAAAATAGTACTTCTTTTACAGACAAGTACGTTACATAACATTTTTCTTTAAAAAAAAAATCAAAGCAATTAAAATTTAGAAAATGTGTGCTTTTTACAATTTGGAAAATTTGATTCTAATAGTTTAGTCATCAGAGCATTCAATAATTTCCCTACTGCTATTTTTACTTTTTGTAAAATACCAATCTACCTCTGGAACTAACTGCATAAATTAAGAGTACATTTTAAAACATATTTACCCAAAAATGTCTTAGATAAAAAATAATTTTATGATTACTATTAACTCTTGTTATTAAATGCAAAAATAAAAACAATTGATTTTTAACAATTCTTTTTAACTTTATTTGAAAATCTTCTAAAGTAAATTTTCAACCATAAAGTCAAACGTTTAAATGAAATAATTACAAATCCTTAGTAAAATAAAAATTCAAAAGCACTGTTTTTGAATACTTATTTATTGAATTATTCAATAATATAAAAATGCATAGTTCAATAAAATGTTATATTATGTTGAGTCAAAACTTTTCAATCATTTTTAAAGTAAATAATTTTAAAAATAGCTAGTTATGGAAAAATATTTTTTGGGTAAACTAGCTTATCATTATATTCGAAAGACCACCAGAGATATAAGGAAAAATATATATAGTAGGAGCCATATTATTTTCCAGCCAAACAAGGTAGAAAATAATCCTTAACAATGTCAAAATTTTTTTTTATGATAACTACTAAATATTAATTGATGATTAACAATTGTATATAAAATAAAGACATTTATTTATTAAGTACAGTAGAGCGCCGATTATCCGAATGTCCAATTATCCGAACTGTGTTCGAATTTATTTATTAATTTATTTTTTTTCAAAGTTTAGAATACTTTTTAACTTATCAACAATTTTTCTAAATTTCTGAAAAAGTAGATCATTCGGATGAAAAGATGCCAGGTTATGCAGCAGAAGAAATAGAAGACTGGTGTCGAGACACTGAAAACGTCCCGGTATTTCAAATGATGATGAAATAGTTGCTAAAATTTTGAATGAAAATCGGAACTCCACAGAGGAAGACGTAGGTGATCAAGTTCAAAGTAGTGGACCTTCTCATATAGATGCATGCAACTTATTAGATATTGCAATGAATTAACTAGAATGCCAAAATGATGTTGATCCATTTCATTTGATTTATTTAAAAGAATAAGGAATATGGCTGCTCAAAAAAGAGCATCTTCTTTGAAACAAAAGTCTTTGCTGGATTTCTTTTGTAATGGAAAATAAAGAAAAATGTGGTTAAATCAGTAATGGACAAAAAAAAATTTAAAAAGCTGAAATATGATTAAAAAAATTCAAAATAAAAAAAAAAGTTTTAAAAAAAATAACTAAAAATATTTAAATTTTTTTTTAAACAGAGCTATTTTAGATAGTACTGCCAGTCCTAAACCTGGAAGAAGTGTGAAGGCAAGTTAGTGCATAAATAATGATAATTTACTAGATTTTAAACAACCTTCCAATTATCTGAACGATGTTTGGTCCCGAGCAGTTCGGATAATCAGCGCTCTACTGTACTTTAAAAATAATCACAAGTTTGACAGCTTCATTAACATCTAACCAGTCTCTAGTTTTGTTTTGTGCAAATCTAAAAACAGAAAACAATCTTTCTATACCAGCAGTTAAGCATACTGCTGCATGCAATTACATCATGATCTGTATAACATTTTATCTATTTGTTTTGTAAGGCTAATACATTTTGTTTGATTCATAATAGTGTAAAATTTTGCTACGGTGAAGGAATATATAAAAGATGTAACGAGACATATTTCAATTCTGTAAAGAATACTCGATCAAACAATATAAATCAAAAATAGTTTCAGTTAGTAAAAAGTAAAATTTTTCTAACATTTGTTCCAAATGACTCTTTTTTTTAAACATCTAGCATCAAAAATCATTCAAGGTATCTTCAACATGTTATAGTCGTTGAGTGCCAAGCGTATTTTTAAAGGAATCCCTCTCATGCCAATGTTTGTAGCATAGCAGTAGTGCTTGTTTTATAGTATACCAGTGCGACAAGCTCACTACTAAAAGATTGAAGTAAATAAAAATTTGATTTGTTAAAAATAAAAATCAAGTAAATCTTAAACAAATTTCTAGTAATTGATAACAACAATGAAAATTTCTTAGTTTTAGATAAAATTTTATGCTGTAAATCACTGATAAGTGATGATGCCATAATAGAAAGTTCCGTTTCAGTCACTCATGACTGATGTGACACTCAATGTGTTTTTAATGAGAGACAATTTTCCCCCAATCATTAACTAAGTACATATGTTAACGAAACTTTATTGTAGAAAGATGACCACCAAGATTTTGGACATTTAACATTTTAAATTTGTATCAATAAATTAATTAACTTTTAATAGTAATTAAATTTATTTTAAGCATGCGTTTTATAATAAATAGATAAAATATTAACATTAATGAATGTTGCACAGACATAGATTTGTTACAATAAACATTCTTTTTGGTTAACTTGAGATATAATTTTGATAATAATTGATCAATTTCATAATTCTGATAACATTACTTATCCCTGCCTTTAATATATATTTTTAGCACTCTTGCCAAAAATATAGAAAAAAAAAAGGTATACATTGAGAGTAGCAAACTAAGGCTTAAGTGAGAAAACTCACATATGATATCAAAACCTGAAAGTAATAAAACATTGAAAACTTTAAAACTTAGTAATATTGACAAACCAAACTGAGAGAAGATGAAGGATTATTATAAAACAGGTTGCATAGCCAAATCTTTCAACAAAAAATAAGCACCTTTTAAGTAGTTTTTAAGCACTCAAAAACTATTTTTAAGCATTATATACATTAACAAAATGCAAAATAAGTTTCAAAGATTTTACATGATCACGATAAAATAACTAGTTTCTGACAAATAATTCTTTTCTTGATTATATTAGTCACCATCAAAAGATAGAGAGATTTTTCGATTCGACTTCAGAAATGAAGCCTGAAATTGAGAACTAACAAAAATTGAGATCTAACAAAATACAGCAGAGTCGCACACGAGAGTGCAATAATTTCACCGAACCCATCTCAGTAGACGCAAATCCGGATTTGCAAGTATTTAATCAAACATGCAAAATGATTGGCTCTTCCATACACTATGGATCGAAGGTACGCCGAAATGGATTGTGGTTGAATGAATGGTAAAAACGTTGAATAGAATAATGTGAAAAGCATGCTTTTGCATAATACATAATATGTTTCGAAATTTGTCAGGGTAAAGAAAAAAATTTCATTTGCGAAAAGGGAAAACTAAGCACTTTTCAAAAACTCCCAATGAAAAAAGCACCTTAAAGGGCTTTTAAAAAACGAAAAAAAGAGCACTTTTTAAAAACGCTATGCACTATGTAAAAAACACTTAATTTTTTTAATTTGGCAATAAATCTAATTTTTAATTTTATTTTCAACCATTGACGGTTCTGAACATAAAAAGTCGTGTTTTAATCCACAGTTTTCACGCCATAGCAAAACTGGTTTCCCATGTTATTAGATAAAGAAATATTGTTAGGAAGGAAGAAACATTCTCCAAATTTGTCCCATTTGCTTAACCCCCAAGGGGTTGAACTTCTCTCCACAATGAAAGAAATTGTCAGATTCAAATAATATTCTTAATTTTTCTTCACTAAAATGTTACATTAATGAATCAAGTGTATAAATACACTTTTATTTTTTACAAGAAATACATAATTCATTAAAGGTGATGATTACAGAATACCATACAAATTGTGTTTAAAAATGCTGTAGTTAATCTTAACTGAATTATCTTATTATCCAGTATTTATCATAATTTCTTAGTAAGTTTATTCATGGAAACTAATTTATTGAAAATGATTTACAATGACATATTTTTGAATAGAAATATTTAGACAATGTAACTAATTTTGAAAAATAATGTTTATTTTAGCTGGCACTGATGCAAGCATCTTCAAAAAACATGCGTAGCTACATAATTTTTTCTGTAGCTGCTGTAGAATTCAACTGAATTTATAAATAAATTTTTAAAATATAAACAAAAAAAATTCATAATCAGGATAATTTAAATCTTGAAGTTTGATCTTGAAGTAATAATTTGCAGCCTTTTCTTAGAATATGAGCCTGACACAAATATATTATCTTATTGTAATTACTCATAACAACTAATTGTTAGTAATTTATTCAAATCATTTAACACATTCTTGAAAATTTTTAGTCATGTTGAAAAAAATTTTGGTTAAGCCAGCTGATATTGATGTAGGCACATTAAAAAAATATTTGCAGTTATGCAACAATTTTACTTCAATACAACATTAATTGACAATGCAAACATTTTTTCTCAATATGCAATTGTAATATAAATCAAGAAAATTGACAATCAGGATTACTTAACTCCTCTGATTTAATATTTTGAAGTTCAACAACAACAATTTGCTGTCCTTCATCAGAATATTCTTCCTCTACCAATTCTGGTTTAATTTTTGAAATGATCTCATTTGGCTGAACTAGTTTCAATGGATTAACCAATCTGAATTTTTGCGAACGTTTTCTCCTAACAGGTCTTAAATGTGCTGGATCCGGATCATCTTCTGTGATTATTTGGGCACTTTTCTTTTTTGAAGATTTATTATCTTTTGCATCATCCTCTAAACATACCAATATATCCGAGTGTTTCCTCTTCAGGGGTTTTGAACCTGTTTCATCAGAATTACCTTCCTCAACTAAAATCATCTGAGATACGTTATCTTCCTCTCTCCTTCTAATATCATTTCTTACCTGATTTCTGGAATGTTTTAGATAATGTTGAATAAGGGAGTCCATAACAGAGAATTTTTCATGACAAATATCACAAATATAAGGCTTGGTTTTAGTGTGAGTTTTATAATGGGAATCATAACGTGAACTTGAATGGAAACCCTTGTTGCAGACAGTACAAAATATAGTTGGTTCACCATGCCTTTTACGATGAGTATATAAGTTAGTATACGATTTAAAGCTTTGACCGCATTCCTCACACTTAAATTTCTTTTCCTCTGAATGAGTCAGTAAGTGACACTTTAAGTGAGTTGATTGATTAAATCCTCGATTACATATGTTACACACATGAGGTTTAATACCACTATGAATTTTACGATGTCTATTTAAATGTTGTCTCCATCCAAAGGCTTGGAAGCATATGTCGCAAACATATTTTTTTTCCCGTACTGGAGGTGGAATAGATTTGTCTCTCAAATGGCCCTGGTAGTGTATATCGCGATTACTTTTTTGAGTGAACCCTTTATCACATATATCGCATAAAAACGGTTTTTCATTTGTGTGGGACCTGATGTGACGATTAAGGTCGTAAGGAGAGTAAAATGCTTTTCCACAAGTGTCACATACGCGGTCTCTTATTTTTCTAGAAACACATGAATGACTTTCATATGACTGATGAGTTTCAAACTTCTTATAACAATTGCGGCAAACATAATGGGTTTGGTGAATTGTTTTATGTTTTTTTAATATTTTTTTCGACTTTAAACATCTTCCACATTCATCACAACGATAAACCTTATTATCTGTGTGTGTTTTTAAATGGCTTTTGAGACTGTTTTTTGAGCAGAGCTTACCGCACACATAGCATTCTTCTTTATGGCTTTTTTCACAGTCACTTGAAGCCATTATACTATCTTGAATGCACGAAACGAACAACCAATCAACAAAATTTTGAATGTTCCTAGAAAATTTGAAAATTATTTATTTTCGTACTTGCTTTGATTGTTTACTTAAAAGGCAGTGTCTATTGCACCGACTATCGGTTTCTAGCATTTGAACATAATATATTAATATGTATTAATAGTTATTTATTTTTGTAGAGAATTGTTGGGACTGCGAGAAAAAACATTTTGCCTTATAAATTATTAATGTTATTAACTTCATATTTATCAAATATATTTTATGTAATTCATTTTCGGTGGTTGACTTATAAATTAAATGAAGATTAAATAACTTTTTTCAATAAATTATGTATCCAATCAGTAGCCCCCCCCCCAAAGCTCTTGGGCGCATTCTTGGGCAAATTCTAAATTATTCGTTTTATTTAGTTCGTTTTATTAAAAACTATTCGTTTTATTTAGTGTAAAAATTCCCCCCCAAGCTTTAAGTGGGCGCATCGTGAGCCCACCTCCCCCCCTGGTGGGGGCCCCTGTATCCAATAACGAGGATTTAATGGCAAAAAAATTTAATTTTTGTCTTATTTAACTATCAAAAGTAATTTTAAAAATAATTTTATTATCTATTAAAAATAATTTTGCTTAGTCATTTAATTCCAAAATTCTTAGTGAATGACGGATCCCAATGACAAAATCCAACCCATGGTACAAGAAAACCTCTCACTTGGTTTTATAATGCAAAAATGCAGAGTGAGAGCTCCAAAGATAGATACTTTGAAATCGTGTTTTAGGAATCTATATCTACACTCAACATTTTGTCTTCAGATTAATGTTTTTAAATTTAAAATGATGGGGAATTCATCGGCAATATTTAAAATGTGCATTCACATTTATAATGCTTGGGCTTGAAGGGTCCAACATGATTGCATAGGATCTATGTATTCCTTTCTAAGGTTCTAATAGTTTTTACATGGTTCTCGTCTCTTTAAAATGTATTGTTTATGGGCAAAAAATATCAAAAGTTTATTTTGCCCAAGTTAGGGGGGCCCCAAAATCCTATTATGCTTCCCCTATTTTCAGAGGTTAATCGGGCCCTGGGTATACCATTAAAATATATGAAAATATGTTTTGATCTTATGTTTTGATCTTAAAAATAACTTTTGATCTAATGATCAGAGACCTTCACGCTTAGGGCTCAAGAGATGGGTGACCACAAATATGCTAATTAATAAGAGTCGACGATATTTTAAGTTACGAAGAAGTCAGACAAAAAAAAAAGTACCTTCTCTGAATAAACATATATCATTTTTGGAAGGCTACAGACAGATTTACGAACCCCCTAAATATAGGTGGAAGCGGCAACAATTTATAGCCAGGAAAAGTTAATGTAATAAATCTTACTATTTTGTGTATTTCGCTACATCTCGAGAACTTTTAAAGCAAATTAGATAATCCTATGCAAAAAATTAATTTTTAGTGAACTTTCATTATTTTATTCAACAATGGTTGAAAAACTTTTTAAAAGTAGGTATACAATTCTTTGCACCCATTTTAAAAATTATAATTTTACAGGACAAAATTTGAGCGAAATCGATCGAATAGTTCCTGAGAGATCGAAGTTTAAATATCTAGCCCTTTTGAAATTCAATTTCTAAGAGACTATTCGACTGATTTCGCTCAAATTTTGTATTTTGCCATGTAAAATTATATTATTTAAAAACAGATGCAAAAAAACTTGATAACTTTTCAAAAGTTTTTTTTATCAAAATTGAATAAAATAATAAAAGTTTACTAAAAATTATTTTTGGATAAATGAATTTTATAAGTGTGTGAAAATTTTCTTCGATTCGCTTAAAAAATTTTGATGTAACACAATGCGTAAAGTAAAATTAACATTAAGAGGTCCAAACTTTGGAGCACTTTCTTGACCGCCATATTTCATGGACTGCTGCTACCCGTATATTTTGGGGTCTAGAAATCCAAATCCGTCAAAAATGGTATGCTTATTGGAAGAAAGTGCAATTTCTATTTAATTCTGGCACTTAAAATATCGTCTGTACTAAAATTAGCACATTTGAGGTCACCATGGTGACCTCAAATGTCCTAATTTTAGTACAGACTTGCAAGTCCTAGGCATCTTATCATCAAATCAAAAGTTATTCAGGGTGGTCCAGTTCGTTGTTTTTTTCCTTTTGTTGCGCATTGTACATTCCAGGCTGAAAAACGAATGGAATGTATGTTACGATACATTTCATGACAAACATCCCTTTCTGCCATTAAAGGAATATATAATTTCTAATATCGCCCAGTCCTAGTTACGATACATTTCAGGACAAACATCCCTTTCTGCCATTAAAGGATAGTCAATTCGTTTTTACTATGGCAAAATATTTTCAGTTTAAAATAGCTTTGCTTCTAATCTTGATGGTTGAAGGCATATCAGTTTCAGGGACAGGGGCAATGTTTTAAAAGCGTACTTGGTTGTACAGTTAGATCGGATCATGATCAATTTCCAAGAATTTTTCTTTTGTGTTAAACTAAAACTACAGATGTAACTAATGGATGAAGGGTCATATTACTTCCTAATTCAGTCCGGATGCAAAAAAAAAAATAAAAAAAAAGCGTTACGTTTTTTTTCTTCCATAATTTTAGTCTATTTCAGATTTTTCCTTTTTTTTTAATATTTCTTAGTTTACTTAGAATATATTTAAAATTTTATACATACCTATGATGACCAGGTGAAGTAATTAAAATTTACAAATACAGTCATTTTTTCGAGTGACTGTACAGTAAATCCTGTTTCTGTGCGGTCCTTTTTTATGCGATTTTGGTTTTGTGTGATTTATTTTTATGCGGTATATGAATCTTAGGGGCAGTTTAATTTTTCCTATCAATGTACATATACATGTTGTGGACGAACTCTGATTACGTGGTCTCTCCTTGACAGCGATGTATCTGGACTTCGCGATGCTCTGTTCATTTATTTTAAACAATCTCCTGATAAGGCAGAGTCAGTTACGTACATACGAGGGTCACTCTGAAATTTTTGAGATACAATTTGGTGTTTAAAGTTACACTTCATGAGGTTTACAAGCAACTGACCAGTCGACCGTCGTCATAAAATTGATCACCGATTTTATGGTACCAAGAAACAAATCAATTTAAATCCTATCTTCAAGCTATTGTTAACTATTTCAGAAGATGCGCGTTTTGGCTTACGACGAGTAGCAGCAAACTATTTAACGCATAATTTGAAAACTTCTCCAAGTACATGAAGAATTAATTATTTTTAAAATTTTTTTAGGTCTAATTTAATTGAAAGCATTCTCCATAAATCATTGATGTATTTTTTTCAAGTCCAACTTTTTTTTATGCGTTCCTTACCACTGCATAAAAATTTTTTTTAGGTAGTATATCGTACAAAGTTGTTTATTATACGTAATAACTTATAATTTTTTTTTTATGATTTCTTTTATGCGGTCCCTATCCAACGCACAAAAAAAGGTTTTACTGTATGTTTTTCTTGAGTTTATGATTATAATAACCATTTACTAATAAAAAATAAATATTTATCAGGAATATAAGCTTATAAAGTATCTGGCTCTCCCTTACAAACAAATAAAATAAACTGTGTTTTTAAGTTTCGCCTTTGAAAATTTGATTTCCAGAAACTTCTGTGATCAATGATTTTTTGAAACGTCTGAACCTTCGATCTTAGGATCACTGTTAGCGAAAAATTCGGGATTTTTCCAGAGCGTAATCAGCCCTGCCTATTGACAAAACAAGTTACGATTACTTTTGGACCACTGAAAGCTAAATTTGTCACTTTACCACTTAAGAGAATTATTGTAAATAAACTTAGAATTTTTTCTGCCTTACGGGTAGAAGTCTCAAATTTCAACTGAATTGCTATAGATCTGTGTCTGATGCGCAAAAAACTAAACATCTTCAAAGTTACAAAATAATCCTTTAAGTATTTCTTGAGAAATTTAAAGCACTTGTTTTTTGAACCTGGGACATAGTATAAAATGTCCTTTCACTAACCTGGAGTAGACACAAAAATAAGTTAAAAAATAAAATTGTGTGAAGATAAACTGCTGGAATCTTAAGTAACTCAGATTTATTTGTATTGTCATTTAAGATTTAAAATTAATTAAATACGATTTAATTTTTTCAGTGCCTGTATCAAAGTAATACCATGTTTGGTACTATATATGTTTGATATTATACATATGTTGTGGAGGTTAAAATTTTTTAAGTTCCACTTATTTAAATTAAGAATCAAATATAAAAGATAACTTTCAAAGTAAAATCTTCATAAAACAGAGGAAGTTGATAAATAGGAATTTTATAATCAATATTTAAAGATTAAGTGTAGGAAAGAAAGGAGTAGATTTTTTAAAAATTTATTCTCGAAACATTTCTATAAATACAAAACCTTGTATATTATCAAAATTTCATCAAACACAAATGCAAGAAGAAACTAAACTTTTATTGGACAAAAATGTAGCAGATTTAAAAAACTAAATATAAATTTATACAATTAGGATTAGAAGCAAGCAATCACAAAGTTGAAAGAAACATATACTACATAAATTACAGTTAAAAGGAACATACTGAATGCAAATTTATTGAAAGTAAAGTACTATTCTATCAAAATAGGTAACACCTATACTTAGAAACTTAATTATTTAACAACTTGGTGGGAAAATTTATGTCATTGAAGTTCATCAGAAATTAATAATGAAGAGTTTTTATGTGGACATTCACTTGAAATTTGACAATGGTTAAACAAATATTTTTTTTTTTTAAAAAAGCAATAAAAATTACTAATTAAGAAATAAAGTTTGTTTCAGAATTAAAAAAAATATAAAGTTGGCTTACACATGACAAATATTTATTCAAAATTGGCTTACACATGACAAATATCTATTCAAAATATATCTCACAGGAAGAAAATCAAAATAAGCTAAAAAAAAAGCCTAAAAAGTTTAGATTTTGAACAATACTTTTGCTCTGGAGGCTGCAGAGGGCCGCCACAGGAATAGTGATACCACTGCGAATAAGAGTCGCACAAAATAGTATCACCATACCGCAATCTTGTTTGCATGAATAACATTCCCATGTCATCATTTTCGATTTTGTAAAATCACATTTTTAACCAATAGCCACCCATCAGAAGTAAAGAACAGCTTCACTTCATTAATTTCAACACATGATTCCATACAAGAAGAAACCTTCTCTATACCACATTCTATAGCAGCTTCTTCTTCAAAATGCCTTTATTTATGGTCTTCGATAATGTCTCTTCATCTACAAAGCAGTTCATAAGCATATTTTTTTCCCTCCAAAACTGCTTTTCTTGTAAAAGGAGTGGGCCTATTACCTTTCTTCCTCTTCAAACCAACAACTTTTGTCGTTAAACCTAAAAATATAAAATATTTTAAGAAAAAAAAAAGCTAGATAAAAGAAATCATTGCAGAAGATAAAAATTGCTAAAATAAAAATAAAGTAGTTTTTAAGGACGATGGGAACCCGGCATAAATAATAGAATTAATTTTTGGGCCATTTAATGAGTGATTTTTTTTTAAATATGCAAAACAAAACAAAAAAAAGGAAATTTTTTTTTTAATTTTAGAAAGAATTGCTAAATTGTGTATTGTAATCTCATTTGCTAAATTGTGCAGTTAGAAAAGCTAAGGAAGGGAAAATAATAAATCTGACCAAATTGAAATTGTTTTAATGCAAGATTAATATACTTGTTCCTTTCACATTATTGTTGCATTTATATTTTATAATGTTAGAGTTAAAAATTGTGTCTTTAACAATAAAAAAGATTCAAATACAGTGGTACCTTGAGATACGAATGCCCTTACATACGAGTTATTTGAGATACGAGGAATGGCCTTGCAAGCCCTTCTCGTCCTCGACAATGCTCCCGTTCACCCACCGAGCCTCGAAGTCTATAGCCGAAAATTGTGCTGTCGGCTAAGTCCGTAGCTTTGAAGGATTCGAACTCGAAGTGCCAGCGGAGGAGGAGATTGTGCCTCTGAGAAAATCCATGGACCTGGTGATGGGTGAGCATTCGGGCGTACTGCAAGAAATTGGATTCGAGGAAGAACCAGAGGTGGAGGAGGTTATCTCTACAAATGAGATAAAAGAATTCTTGGGAATGTGGAAGAGAATTTCACAGTTCGTGGAAAAGAAACACCCTGAAAAAGTTGAAACTGGTAGTACATCGGAGCTATTTAATGAGACTTGCCTAACTCATTTCTCCAGCATTCTGAAAAGGAAGAAACAAACCTCCTTGGACAGTTTTTAAATCTGGCTAAAAAAGCAAAGACCAGTGAAGAGAAAAGCAGTGACTAAAAGTAAGCATATAGTAGCATTTAAGTTGTGTGTAAGTTGCATTTAAGTAACCAAAATACAAATATGCATGTACACTTTATAAAAGCAGTTTTTTCTGCTTCACATTCTCTTTTATTATGTTTTTATATAGTATTTGTCATTTATAAATACATTTTTCTTATTCAAAAACACACAAAAAAAACAATTGAGGGTAGCATTTTTGGGGACGGAACGGATTAACGGCATTTCAATGGGCAAAATTGCTTTGAGATACGAGCAAGGTTAGGGAACGAATTAAACTCGTATCTCGAGGTATCACTCTATATTAGTGAGTTGGTGACGATGCGTTATTTAAACTCCTTTTAATTTTGTTACATGCATTTTATATTAACTTTTTGGATTTATTTCTATTTTTAAACTTTTACAATACTATTTAAATAAAAATATTTACACAGTAAAACTTATATAAAAAAAGAACATTATCATAAAAAATACTATGTCATAATTTAAAGTGAATAAAGATATTTAAAGAGATATGAATTACATTAAATGTCAGCACAAAATCACTATTTATGATAATAACATTCTGAATATATTCTTCCTCAATTGGAAACAAATTGTTTACTAATATAATACTATTATAAGGGTCATGCATTAAATTATTAAAAAAATTATATTGTTATAACAGTTTGCATAACTAAAGTCAATGTACTTGCTTTACTTACAAGTATTTCATTGAATTTATTTTTAAAACACAAACATTAAATTTGCCTCAAAACTTATTTTACTTGGCCAAAAACAAATTCAGAATTTGAATTTTCTATGTGTCTCTGCTTCTAACCATATTTTATGGATACATAAAATTTAAAGCAAGGACTGCATATGAAAATTTACTATACTCTTATATATAACTAAAATACATTTGACATTATGTCAAGGTAAAAAAACAGGGGATATTTCGTATTGTGATCTGGCGAAGGAACTACAATTGTCAAGGTGCCAAATAGATTTTAAACTTGCAAATTTTTTTAAAAAATATATGTAGATAATTGCCTAGGGGTAACTACAAGTTATACCTTACGAGTCAGTCCCTTTCTATGACATTTCTTTTAGTTTCTCGCGGGCCACTGCCCGGAAGTTTCCTGGACTTTGCGATTATTCTGCCGCAGATCACGATACAGAAATCTCATTTAACAACAGTTTAAGCAACAACAATAAGTTCAAATAGATATTATAATATTCACACGTAAGTCAGTGTAAATCACTCTGAGTAACAAAATAATTTCTTAACTATACAAACAAAATTATGATAGAAAATGGAGATAATTAGAGTAAATGAAGGAAAAATTTTTACCTATATGAAATGGATAATCGGTGCAATAGACACTCCGTTTTATTATTTGCAAAAATCCTTACTTAAGATTATTTTACCATAGTTCATACATGCTCGCTTTTACCTAACTCATGTTTTTTAACGTCAAAAGCTTTCTTTAAAATTCGCATCCTAAAACGACCTGAGTTGTACAAAAACAAGTAGCTAGAGGCTTACGAAATCACTGGTAAAATTTCCAACTGAGAAATCTGTTTTCAAGTTAATTATGGCAAAACATCATCCTGATCTCATATTTTGTCGTAAGCAGGCTGGAGTTGGTAATATGATTTAATATTCTGTTTTTTAACGTTTAAAATATTAATTGTTTCTCATATAATTTCCTTTGTCCGATTGTTAAGATACCTTTCCCTGTAGATCACCGAAGTCGAGCATCACTGTCAGTAAGCAGATAGTTGACCACTTTGATCAGCCGGCTAAGAGGTCGAGGTTGTGAGGTACCAGTCCTCGTTACCTATTCTACCTTAAAGTACTCGGCTTCGCACGCAGGTCTTGGGCTAGGAAAGCGGAGGTGATCGAAAATTGTAATGGCATGTCTTCGGACCATCCTCATGGTTTGTTTTCCAGACGGTCGCTAGTAGCCCATTGTGCAACTCTAGTGCAACGTTATTTAACTATTGCTATGCAATTTTGCTTTCTATAATAGGAAATTTATGTTGAGAAGATTAAAGTTCGCCAAGTTTTGATAACTTCCGGGCAAACAACCCGGCCTGCGAGTAATAGTTATGTAAAAATACAACACAAAGCATCTCGATGGTATAGCTCGCAGCTACCCCCACCCCCGAGCATACGTTTTTTTTAAAAAAAATTAAAAATTTGTTTGGCTGTTGTAGTTGGTGTGTAACAAATCAGGATATGGAAATATTCTTCATTTTTAGTATACATATTAATATGTGTACTTTAAAAAATTTTATAGTTATATATATATATAAAGTTTGGAAAATATTATAATAGTTAATCTAATATAACTTACCGTGATATTTCACTGTTAGAATTGTAAACCAGATTTGCATTAATCACAGTGGTGCAAGTGCTGCGCCAATTGTGGAAACCTGCGCGTACATGCTCCAAATTGAAGTAGTTGACTTAAATTGCTCCAAAAAGGATATTTTCCCTAGGGTATCGCCAAGTCACAATTTTGCGGCAACCAAGCTACTGCCATGTGGAGGGTTGCTCTGGATTCAGTGGGAAGGATTCTTGCACTCTCGTGTGAAGATTTTATAGTTGTATTTCACTCTTAGAATTGTAAACGAGATTTGCATTAATCACAGTGGTGAATTAGAATGGAAGACACTTCTAATAAGCCAATAAGATATCTGGCAACAGTAACCCCATCCATTATAAAACCTGAAGAGGCATCTTTGTTACTGTGACGTGGGGAACCAGAAGATTATTCTTCTGACTTAAATGAATATGCACCAATTGATGTGTTTTGGAAAAACTGTTTTGTGAAGAAAGATAATTTGGGAAATATCAAATATGCTCTTTTAACAAAGCTTTTTAGAGCTCTTTTGTGTTTACCACATATTGAAAGAGGTTTTAGTGTGAACAAAAGGTTACTCGACAATAGGGCAAGTTTAAATTCGCATAGTGTTAATAGTTTGGGGCAACTTGTGTCACATATTAACAAAATAGGGAGTTAAAATAACTTTAAAATTGACAACGATATGATTAAAGTGGCGCTTGCAGCATTTAAAAATTATTCTGCTCTATTAGAGGTTGAGAAAAAAGAATGTGAAAACACTGAAATTGATTTGCAAAAAAAATTGAAGGCATCTCATGATCTCTTAGCCACAGCTGAAAAAAACATGACAGATGGGTTAAATAAGGACATGTCGATTATAGAAAGCGGACAGATCCTCTTAGCTGAGGCTAAGTCGAGGATAGCAGAATATTTAACAGTCTTGGAAGATAGCAAAAAGAAACTTAGTTTGTTAATGCAGGGACCTTCAAAAAAGTGTAAAAAATCAAATATGTTATTAATGAACAAAATTAAAAATTCTTGTTATTAAATTCTTATTCTAATTCTTTTTATTAAATATGCTCCAAATCTTCGTTTCGCTGCTCAAAAATTGCTTTTTTGTTGCTCCAAAGATGCTCCAAAACCATGTTTTGCCACTTGCACCACTGCAATCATAATAACTGAAAATAGTTTGTTATGTAGCTCATAACTATGATTAGGGTTAATAAATGGATCCCGAAAGAATCTTTGAGGAAGGGAAGTTAGTGATCTGGAGATTATCCAATGGGATATTTATTTACTTCGTATACTATAAGTTAATTAGGAAGGATTTCTATAGCTGTATCTACACTAAGATTTGGCGACTTCCAGGCACTTTGGCGACTTTAAAAAAAAAAAAAAATCTTCACCGAAGGGGATCCACTCAAAGCAAAACTCAACCTGCTTCTTATTTAAATTTTCGCTAGTTAAAAATCCCATTTGTGGCTTGGCTGCTGTAGCTAACACAAACAGATACCAAATCAGGGGTCTGTCCAGGGTGAATTTGCAACCGTTTAGCGATACCTTCACAAATTCAACATTAGAAAAAAAAAACTAGTTTCACAAAATAATTTAAAATAAACAAGTTCTAAGATTCTCTGCCTCTCAAAATTTTGTTTTTGTATCCCCAAAATAAAAATACAAATCCCAGAATTTTTTAAAATGGAACAACGAGGTTATCTCTCTATAAACTATACAGGAAGTCAAAATTCGAACATCATTCTAAACGTTCAAACATTATCTTTAACATTATTGTAAATTTATTCTAACAGGCCTTTGTTTTTTTTATGAAAATTTTTTTTCCATACGAAACTTTTTTCTGTATGACCTAGTCGAAAATGTTCTCATAATGAAAATAACTTTTAGTTCTAGTACTATTAAATGCAAGTTGAAATTTAACAATGGACAATAGATTTTTAAATTTAGATGCAATTTTAAGCTCGAAATTTTATAATAGCAATCTTATTTTTTAATACATGGGGAAAAATATATAGATATTTAACCAGTTCTAAATAATTTTTATTTATAGTGACAATTTTTGAAAATAATTTTTAATTTTACCATATTTTGGTGTTGATTTATGTAGCTTTTAATTTTCACGAATTTTGTCTAAATTTTCGCAAAATAGGTACCTCCCAAAAAAATCTAGACAGATCCCTGCAATTTGAAAATATTCCAGTTTGATGTATAAATTGTGTGTATTTGGGTTGATTGATGTTAGCTTCAGGATCGTACTTTTTGTATATTAGATAGCTTCCTATTTAGTTTCTATTCATTTATTTAAAATTATTTTGCATCAGCAGCTTTTAAGATAGTAATGATGATTTTAAAGCAGTTGTGTGGAACGGAAGAAAAATTGGTCTTCTTATTAGTTATGTTTGGAATTATATGATTACTTATAATCTTGATTAAATATTGTTTTACTATAGATTTTAGAAAACGCAGGGATCCTGGGTACCTGATTTCCATGGTGCTTAAATAATTAATTTAATGCCTAATATCTTAATAAAATTTAAGCTTTATTCGTTTTAAACAGAGCTATTTCTGTGTAGTATCTGTTGATGCCAACTAATGCGCCTAAAGGATTTTTTAATCCTTAGGAGGTGCTTTTTCTGGCAAAATTAGTTTTATATTAATTTTTTATTTATTTTATAATTAATGAGTTATTATAATTATCATTATGTAATAATATTAATTATATTTTAATTTATTGTTATTATAATTAATATTATTTTAATTAATATTTTAATAATTAATAGGCTATGATAATTTTTTTATATGCTTTTATTCCATTTGCAATATAATCTAAGGTTGTGTGTAAGATACTGATTTTGTCATTTTCTTTTGACAACCACTGGAAGATAATGTGAAAAATGTAATGTAAATAAAATGTAACATTTATTTATTTTAAACAGAGATATTTCTGTTGCCAGTATCTGTTTGTGCCAACTACAATCGCCTAAAGCAGTGATTCCCAAACTTATGACTTTAATGTACCCTTTTTAAATTTTTCGTAACGCTGTGTACCACTAATAAAAAAAATGAACGCATTTTTTTATTGTAAAAAAATTGCATTAAAGTTAAAAATCACAGCTGGCTGTTAATACCATTAATTATTAACTGTTAACTCTGCAAAAAAANGGAAACACTGGCCTAAAGGATTTTTGAACCCTAAGGAGGTGCATTTCCTGACAAAATTAATTTTATAATTGCTTATTATTTTTATAATTATTAAGTTATTAAAATTAATTTTATAATATTAATTTTATATTTTGTAATTAATATTATTATAATATTAATTAATTCTATTTTCTATATTTTATGTAGTAATTGTAATTCATTAGTAATATTGTTATTTATTATAATTAATAAGCAATGATAATTTTTTTTAATGCTTTTAAATATTTTTCCGTTTGCAATATAATCTAAGGTTGTGTGTAAGATACTAATTTTTTTTTTATTTTCTTTCCCCAGCCATTGGAAGATTATGTGAGAAATGTAAGTAACTTTTACATATTTATACTTGAAATTTTTCACACTGTTAATTTTTGTTCAGTTAGCAGCTTATTTTACAACTAGAGTTTATTAGCTAACTAAAAATATTTTGTCATATTTAATTTTTAAAAATATATGTTTTTTTTTTGTTTTTGTTTTGAGAATCATTATAAATTATGGTTTGATTAATTTTTCACACTGTTAATTTTTGTTCAGTTAACAGCTCATTTAACAACTAGAGTTTATTAGCTAACTAACAATATTTTGTCATATTTAATTTTAAAAAATATATGTTTTTTTTTTAGAATTATTATAAATTATGGTTTGATTAAGAGGATCTGAACCAAATTTTATTTCCCATAATTGACAGTGTAGTTCTGCGGATATCGTCTGCATATTGGGTCTTTAGTCTGGACATTTCAAATAAAAAAGTGATACAAAGATTTTTTAACTTAAAGAGTCTCAGTCACATTAAATTTATGTAGAATTTTGTTTCTTTTACTTTCACTTTGGTTCTATGCTAAGATTTTTTTCAAAACAAAATATCAACATGGGACAAAAATATGCATGCCCATAACAATAAATTGAGTTGTAATGGTAAGAGTTATTTGATTTCTTTTTTATGATTTGATTGATTTTCATATTATGTTTAAAATATTTTTAACCTAAGTGACATTTATTTCTAATTTACTTTACTGTTATAAAGATGTAATTTTATCTATATATACTTTTATATAAAATCTAATTTCATATTGTGTTATATTAGTAGAAATTTTTGCTTTGAAACATTTAATTTCGGAATGTTTAATGATTAAAAAAAGAAATTTCGAATTATGAAAAGTTATCTCATATAGCAAGCAGTGACACTATTTAAGAAACATATAGTTTGTCTAAATTAAGAACTCTGTTAGCCATTCAGGATAGACTTATGGCAGTGACTCTGGTAACAAAGCAGGATGGCCACGCACCTGGAAAACCTTGCAAACGTGGAATTATCAGGGAATTTTTTTATATTTGGAAAAACCTGGAAAAGTCAGGGAATTTTAAAGAAAAGCTGGAATTTTATTTCTTAATTTAAATTATTTTGCCATGTTATGTCCTCTTTTTTTAGTTGAAAATGTATGGTCAAACAGTTGAAATATCATAAGCTTATCAATACTTTGCTTGCATTAAAATTTGCTCCATTATGACCCTGTTGAACTAGAATGCCACATAAAACTCTCCCATGGTTGCTAAAATAAATGGAGAAACCTTAGACCTCTTTGAAACCCCCTGTGGCAGAATTTTTTTAGGCTTAATGCAACATACCTCTCTAATACTAATATCTTTCTGCAAGATACTTTTAAAAATAACAAATGTACCTACATGTTACAAAATTAAAGTAACAGAAGTATCAACTTCAAAAAAAAAACTTATTCTGATCAAATAAAATTTTTTGTAAAATTAAGTATGTAATATTTTTTTTATTCTAATATTATGAGCTATATTCTCGCATTTTGTAGGGGAAAACACACTGATTATTTCCTTTTTGACATTTTGTAAATCATCATCTACTCAGTAAAAAAAAAAATTGAAAATTCTAAAAAATCTTGAAATTTGTAGCAGTAATTTACTGCTACAAATTTCAAGATTACTAGACTCTTCAAAAAAGGGTTACTAAGTGCGCGTTTTCATTTCGAGAGTCGTACATGGGCCGTACAGTTGTTGTAGTAAGTACTATATTAAAAATATTGGATTTCAAAACTATGTGAAAATCAATAGTAATAACTGCATTTAAAAAATTAGAATGAAATTTTTCTCCAGAAAAGAAAACCAAATTTTTTACTTTATTAATCTTTATTTCTCATTGTTCTCAAAAGAGAATAGGAAAACCATTATTTTCTGCTCGGTTGCTCGAGAAAGGCATCTTTTGAATATAATTTTAAAGAAAGGATAAAATCTTTCAAAAATTTCTGCAAAAAAAATTTTTTGTTTTACTTCCCAAAAGAAAAGTCTTTCTGCAGGAATTTCATAACATTCTGCAACAATGCCACCTTGTTGCCACAATTCTGCAACGGTTGAAAACCATGGGCCGGCGCAGTTTAGGAAAGGCAAAGATTGTGGTGGAGGTGGAAGAATGAGTTAGGACACTTGCTTCTGTTTATAAAAGTAATTTTTTTTCCTTCTAGTCTGTTGGTTGAATCCATTTATCATTCAAGTTTGTTCCGATGTTTTTGGGGTATTTTTTCGTTTGTGCAAACCATTAAAAATGTATATTGGTTTAAAGAAAATATGATCAATGAATTTTATAAAGAGAACTGTTTGGATAAAATACAGTATAAAATGACTCTATATTGAAATGTTAATAAATATAAAAAGCTATTAATTATAATCGCCTGACATTATATTCTTTCGCTTAATGAAAATATATTAAACAGTGCTTATCCCCAGTTTCTTGGGTCACTCTGCATCAGGGTTGGCATGGTTAAAACCAAATGGTTTTTTCCGTAAAAATAATTTAATTGATAAAAATGTTCGAAATTTAATTTCGAACATTTCATTGAAAAGAAATACAGAAGAAGTAAATACATATTTAATCTACATATATTTTTATATTAACATATTCATTTTTGATCTTATCAAAATAGATAAGTTAAGCTAAAATAAAAATTAAAAAAAATCTATGTACTCATTGTAATTTTTTTACACAAAATTTCTTTATAGAAAAAGATATTGTAAACAGATTATAAGGAAAAAAAAACTTTTTGATAAAAGAGACAGCGCAATTAAAATTCTACAGATAGAATTTTATTTAACATTATTTGTATTTTTTTTGTGAAAAAAAATTCATGTTTATTAATTACTTTCTACAGCTATGCATTGACAGGGTTGCCACTCTACATGGAGAACAGGGAAAACCTGGAAAATACATGGAATTTAAAAATCACCTAAAATAACAGGGAAAATGCAGGGAATTTTTTCCTTGCAAACTGGGAAATACAGGGAATTTTGTTTCTTATTTTTGTCTTTTAAAAAATGGTGCCCTCTCAAAGCGTAATCTATGGGGTATTTAGCCATGATATTTCAGCTATACTAAACTATTTCTTTTACTATAACATTATTTAAATATGTTCAGCTGTTTTCCCACCGATTAAAACTAATAAATATAGTTAGCCCTATATAGCTCACAAAAGAGCACAGTAATTGTTGTTTCCATTTAATATATTGTGTATAATAGTGCAGGGAAAACACAGGGAATTTTTTTTCCAGATTTGAGTGGCAACCCTGATTGAATGTTTACTTCAATCTATATCTTCAATTTCAAGTATCAAAAGATTTTTAAAAATGTAATTTGAAATGTGTTGGAATTTAACACACACCAAGAAAGAAAGTAATTTCGTTAACTAAAATTAATTAACGCAGCAATTTATTTAAAATAAATTTTAAAACTATGGAAAGAAAATAATAAAAGTATCAATATATTAAAACTCTGTTTTTTAAATTTTTAAATGAATATATATTAAAAAAATTCAGTTGATTTAAATAAATTATTATTTTAAAAATATCAGATTTAAATCATGATTTAAATCGTGATTTAGATCAAGTTGATTTAAATCAATATACCCTGAGACAAACTATGCATATAATATGTGTGATGTATTATTTATAGGTGATGGGAAATGTGTTATCTGTGACTCTTATGTTAGACCATGCACTTTAGTCAGAATTTGTGATGAATGTAATTATGGATCTTATCAAGGTCGANCTACGCAAGTCTATATTAAGACAGCATTGAATGTTTACTTTAATCTATATTTTCAATTTCAAGTAACAAAAGATTTTTAAAAATGTAATTTCAAATGTGTTGGAATTTAACACACACGAAGAAAGAAAGTAATTTCGTTAACTGAAATTAATTAAAGTAGCAATTTATTTAAAATAAATTTTAAAGCTATGGAAAGAAAATAATAAAAGTATCAAAATATTAAAACTCAGTTTTTAAAATTTTTAAACCAATATATATTAAAAAAATTCAGTTGATTTAAATAAATTATTATTTTAAAAATATCATTAGATTTAAATCATGATTTAGATCAAGTTGATTTAAATCAATATACCCTGAGACAAACTATGCATATAATATGTGTGATGTATTATTTATAGGTGATGGGAAATGTGTTATCTGTGACTCTTATGTTAGACCATGCACTTTAGTCAGAATTTGTGATGAATGTAATTATGGATCTTATCAAGGTCGATGTGTTATTTGTGGAGGTCCAGGCGTGTCTGATGCTTACTATTGCAAAGAATGTACTATTCAGGAGAAAGATGTAAGTAGTAGACTTATTCATACCTGCCTAGTCTCATGTTTTTAAACGAAAACTCCTGCATTTTACAACTATCTCCTGTTTACTCATATATTTTCATATTTCTCCGTATTTGTTAAAGAAGTAAAATATATATATACACAGTAGAAGTCCATTAGTCCGGCATCCAACAATCCGGAATGCCCGATAGTTCGGCATCGCTCCGGAAAATTGTAAAAATTTTTGTTTTCTCCAAAACTGTGTCTTTAAAACAAATAAAAATTCTCGAGAGCTATTCGTAAGTTTTCGGGATCATCTGGAAGCGCTCCGTTAATCAATCACGAAGTGTCTTCGCCATTTTTTTTGTGCATTGTTGTTTTGTGTCCTTTCACATTGCAGTAAACGTAACTTTTGAAACTGTTTATGAAAAAAAGTGATTTTCGTTCTAACTGTACTGTGACCATGTTTTCAAAACCTAAGCCTTCGAGTTCAAAAGGAGAGAAACGAAGACACGTAACACTGACTCTCAATCAGAAACTAGAAATCATCAAACGGCTAGGAAAAGGCGAGAATGGAAATGTTTTACTGAATGAGTTTAATATTGGCTCATCAACTATTTATGACATTAAAGAACAAAAAGTTGAACTAATGAAGTTTGCTTCTCAATCGGTAACAACTGAAAAGTTGGCTTCTAGACAAACATTAAAAAAACCAAAACTGGAACAGCTAGATAGTGTATTGTTCAAATGGTTTAGTGTAGTACGTTCTGAAAGAAAGCCGGTAACAGGGCCAATGATTGTTGAAAAGGCAAAGAAATTCGGCCAAGATTTAGGAGTTGCTGAAAGTGAATGTAATTATTCTGATGGTTGGCTCAGAAACTTTAAGTTTCGGCATGGAATTCAAAGACTTGATGTAACTGGAGAAACACTTTCAGCAAACCAAAACTCTGCAGAAAAATACTAAGACGAGTTTGAGAAAATCGTGGCTGATAATGATTTAACACCTGAACAGATTTACAATGCTGATGGAACAGGGCTATTGTGGCGATGTTTACCAACATCTCCACTAGCTGGGGGAGGAGAAAAAGCAGCCAAGGGTTTTTTTAAAAAACAAAGACAGATTAACCGTTTTGCTATCAGCTAATGCGTCTGGAAACCACTGAGTGACCCCTTTTGTGATAGGTAAATCTGCAAAACCCAGGGCTTTTAAGAATGTTACACACTTGCCTGTCCAAAACGATACTCAATCAAATGCGTGGATGACTGCCGCCCTCTTTAAAGACTGTTTTTTTCACCACTTTGTGCCTGAGGTCAAGGAGTCCTTCAAAAGCCTTGGTCTACCAGAAGATACTAAAACCTTCCTTCTTTTGGACTATTGCAAAGCCCACCCCCAGTAGATGAGTTAGTTTCTGGAAATATTGTTGCTACTCTGCTCCCACCTAACGTAACATCTATGATTCAACCCATGGACCAAGGGGTTGTTCAAAATTTTAAATGCTTTTATAGAAGGTCTTTTATTCAAGGCTTGTTAAATGCCGACTGTGACGCGACTGATTTTCAAAAAAAGTTTACAGTAAAAGATGCTGTATATGCCATTGCACTGTCTTGGAACCAGGTAAAAAATACAACACTCCAAAAATGCTGGAGAAAACTTTGGCCAGCTGCAAACCCTGTGCAGCCCTGCATCTGACCTAACTCTACAGACTGATGAGGAAGAAAACCATCAAGACGCTCTGACCAAAGTTTTGAATGTCGTTATAAGTGCTGACAATCCTTTGAAAAACCTGCCTGAAGATGAGGTAGAGGAGTGGCTTCTAACTGACGAGAATGGGCCTGTTGAACAGGAACTAACCGATGAGGACATTATTTAATTTGAATACAACATTCTGCGTAGTTTGGAATTCGACAGCATAATACAAGATTTCGTTGAATCCAAAAATCGCAAAAAAAGTTATATATTAGATCATAAGATTTTGCAAAATAATTTATTACCGAAAAATATTATATTTTTATTTGTATCTTCATAATTTTGTGCAAAATACACTTGTTGTTTTTAAAGCTAAATTATTTTTGTCAACAAATTTTTTTCTCCC
>NW_027261662.1:0-14865 GCF_043381705.1 Parasteatoda tepidariorum | reverse complement strand
TATGTATATGTATATATATATGTACGTATGTATATGTATATATATATGTACGTATGTATATGCATATATATGTATGTATATATATGTATGTATATATATCTATATATATACACATAGTATATATGTTATGCTTTGAAAGCATAAACATTGTAAATTCCTAGTGTGGCCGGTTTTTGTAGAAAAATATACAGGAACCTGGAGAAATAATACAATTTTATTAAAGTTAGGGCCAGTGGCCCACAAATGAGAACTTTACATGTTGGTGGATAGATAGAGAAGAGCACATTTGACCTTGGAAAAAGGGTTTTTATATCTTTCTGGACAGTATATTGAAATATTAATAGGTTTTAGTAACGTGAGACTGATCAATTTCCCAAGCTACCCATCTGAAGGAAGGTCTGATCAATATGCTAGCCAATTGGTCAGAACTTCCCCGTTCTCGCAATTTCAAATTAAAATTAATTAAATTTAGTATATTGTCCAATATTATACATTTATAAATAAAGTATTACAACAATAACATTGATATAAAAGTAACTAAATATTTCTGCATAACTTTGAATAATAATAATTAATAACTTTATAATAATTAATAATGATAATGTACTTATTTTCTTTTCCTGTTGAAAAGAATAAAAAATAAAATAAAAAATATCAAACCAAAATTTCACAATTTGTGAAAAGTTCTTCTCTTGAAATAAACTGGATCCATTGTTCAGGTCTGTAGCTTTCTAAACTTATTATATTATTCGTCCATGGAAGAAGAAGAAAATGAATGTTTGTGTTCTTTATCATCATTGTTTCATTCTTGAAACAGTTACTATTCATGAAGTTTTTAAAATTCACTTATCATTTAAATTGTTTTTACTTATTATTCCATTAATAATTATGTATTTTAACAAATATTGTGTAGAATTATTTAAAACATATGAAATACACTTCAAAAAAAAAAAACATTTCTAACAAGAAATGCAAGTAATCTAATTTAAAGTGCTTACTCTTACAAATAATATTTAAAATATTTCAATAGCATAAAAATTTACATACAAAGTACAAAATAAATCTTTGTAGAAAATAATATGCTTTATTCCAAATTAATAAAAATACATGCATTACCCATTGATAATGATTGATAGTCTAAGTTGGGTTAAATATTCCCTACTAGACGGAAAAAAATAGGGTTCTAAGTCTGTTTACTCATGCTTGATCCTTAATATTGAGGAGAAAACACAAGTAAAGAAACATTCTATGTGAAGAGTCCCACAGTTCAAATAGATAGGAACTTATCTTCTCTAGAGAGAGAAAGTTTTTCTTGTAGTTTTACCTCGAGTTTGGTCCTGAATTTCTATGCATTCATTTATGTAGAGCGTAAATAAGTCTTTCTCCAGGCATTCAGATATGTTATTTATTTTCCAATTTTCTTCCAAATGCAGGGTTTCACATTTTTTATTGAAATACTTAATCCAGGAGGGGAAATTCTTTTTATCCTCACACGGAGAAATACTAAAGCGCGCTGGAGCGTCCATCTGTTCTTCTTCAGAATCTGACATTATTCCTTTAATTTTTCAGTTTTTTAACTCCAAAGTCATAAAAATACACTAATAATGAAATCATAATAAAAAATAAGAAAAACAACTGATTTAAAAAAAAAACTTATTGTTTTTCTTAACTTTCTTCGTGTTTTCTTGTATTTATTTATTTTGTTGTATAAATATATATATGTGTGTGTGTGTATATATATACACATACACACATCCTTAACTATTACCTGAAAGATTGTGAGAAAATCAGTTACATCACAATGTACTTTATTTATAATTGAACAGTGTAATTGCTTGATATGAAATTCCTTTAAAATCTAAAATAATGATATTTTTACTATGTGCAATGTGCCACATTTTAATATTTTATGCATTTAATGTAATCCTGTATTTCATGTTCGGTGGCAGGTTTTTAAAAGTTATGAGGATTAATTATCAAATAAAATAATTTGCCACACATTCTATTGAAACATGCCAAAAGTTGGTACATTACATTTCAAATTAGTCAGTAATGTAAGAAGAATATTCCATAGGAAATAGGTTAAATATTATAAGAATAATAAATTGAAGTATTTTATCACATTTTACCTAAAAATTTATGCTTCTGAATAAAATTTTAAAGTTCCAGTCAAATTGAAAGTTGTTTAATGCTATAAAACAAAAATAACTTAAAAAACGATTCTAAAATTACAAAAAATAAAGAATGCCTTTAAAAATTATTACACAATGTTAATATAAAATAATTGTAATTAAAAAAACTTGCATTGTGCATAAATTAAACTAAATAACTAATAACCTCAATTATAAACTGTATGAATATTTATCCATTTCAGCATAAAAATCTTTATGTAATGGTTGAAAATTTTTTAAAAATAAATATCAAGTGGTTTTTTAGGATATTACTAATGCCAAAAAATGATAAATATAGAATTATGTTGTTAAATTATTAACGATTAATTTTACATTAAGGATCGTTTTTACGATTAATTCAACCCCAATTTTTTTCGGCATACCGTGGGCCCTTAGCGTATGAAAACTTTATTTGTTTTATTATTCAAAATTTTATGATTTTTGGCAATTGTCAAAAACTATACCAAAAGATTTTTTGTTGACGTGACAGTTTAATCCGGATGAAACCGTCAATTGTCTAAAATTTGCCAACACTGCCTAGTTATATTTTTATTAAAAAGTGCTTAAAAATACTTTTGAGTGCTTAAAAAGCGCTTATTTTTTGTTGAAAAATTGGCTATGCACCCTGAATAAGTTTAATTCAATTATATATAAAAATGATAAGTTGCATTTGAAATTTTTTTTAATTTTTTATCTTAATTAGTGAGTCCTCCTACTTAAATTATCATAAATGTTTAAGTTTATGTTTAATGAATTGTCTACATCTTTAATTTATTTATTTTGTAAGAAGTAATTTTTTCTTCTTTTTTACAGCGTGATGGATGTCCAAAAATTGTGAACTTGGGTAGTTCCAAGACTGATCTGTTTTATGAAAGAAAAAAATATGGTTTTAAGAAGAGGTGACCCCCCTCATCTCTTTCGAATCGACATGCTTGGACTTTCATATGAATAAATTTCATGTATTTTGAATCTTTGCATTCTTCACTATCTGTATTGTAATCATTTTAATAAAGCAAATTTTTTTTCAGCTAGTTTAAGTTTTAATATAAATTTCTACTAAATCTTTTAACACTATACATACCAACACTTAATCTACACCTATTTCTACCATAGTCGGTCAAATTACCGGTTTCTTGATTGAATGTATGAAATATGGATGTTACGAAGGAATTAAACTGAATAAAAACTTTGTTATAATTAAACAAAATTGTATATTGCTAATTTTTATGCATTACAACACACAAGGAATAAGAATTATTAATTCATTACTTAACACTTTTTTTACATATACAGGGTGTTTCCATTGGGCATTTTCCGCAAACATATTTCTTCTAATTATTATTATTTCTATAATTCTTATAATTATAAAAAATAATAATTCTTATAATTAATATTATTTCTTCTAAGAACTTGTGCTGTCTCGATTGTTTCGACATTTTTCTGGGTAAAAACTAACAGTTATTTAGAAATGAAGTAAAACTGTCAAAATGCAATACAAGCTACTTACAAAAACATTAAGTTTTTGTCACTTTTTCTGATACAAAAATGCCAATCTAAAGTTTTAGGTACTTTTTTGAAATTTGAATTCATAGTTATTCTGATTGAACTCACTATGCAACAGTCTTTGCAGGAATGTGCAACTAATCGAATGCAATACGTTGAGCACATTTCTGAACCGAAAACCTTATAAAGCAATAAATTGTTCTCCCGGTCAAATGACCGGTTGTGGCAGAAATAGGTATATTGAATATCGACTTCGAATTTCCGCATTTTAAAGCTATTCAACACACTATTATACATAGTAGCGTCCCGCAGTGGACTGATCGATAAGACACGGTTCCCAGCAGATCACCGAAGTCAAGCATCACTCGCTGCGGTCAGTGTAAGGGTGGGTGACCACTTGAATCAGTCTGCGTAGGGACCGAGGGTGTGCGGTATTGGTCCTCGTTAAACTGTGCTACCGTAAAGTGCTCGACTTCGCGTGCAGGTCGTCGGGCTACCGAAGCGGGGGTGCCATCCCCTCCGCAGAGGATCAAAATTGTGGTGGCATGTCTTCGGATCATCCTCCGGGATGTTTCCCAGACCGTCGCCAATAGCCCATTGTGCAGCTCTAGTGCGACGTAAATTAACAACAACTACATAGTAGCCTATAGTGCAACATTATGGGCCCCCTATTAAGCCTATAATTATTTCCTCTGGCAGGATACTCTATTACCCCGAAATATAATAGGTGGTCCAATCTAATTATTATGGGTCAATATTAAGGTAAGATATTGGGACATATGTTAATATTGAATATTGACTTTGAATTTCCGCATTTTAAAGCTATTCAACACAATATTATATATGTACATACATAGTAGCCTATAGGGCAACATTATGGACCCCCTATTCAACCTATAATTATTTCCTCTGCTAGGGTTCACTATTACCCGGTAATGAAATGCGTGGTCCAATATATAAATGTTATGGGTCAATATTAAGGTAAGATATTGGGACATGTATTAATATTGAATATTGACTTCGAATTTCCTCATTTTAAAGCTATTCAGCACACTATTATACACTCATGTCCATAAATTAAGGATAATTCAGAATCACACGGAAATCAAACTCTAAAATTAAAATTTCACCTGTAGTATTATCACACACATACTGACGAAGAATATGCAAATTACAGGAAACCACTAGATGACGCTGGTAGTACGTTACAATGACGAGAGTTTGAGAGAGGGGTATATAAGGAATGGTGGCAAAGAAGTAAAATTGCTCACAAGCGCTTTTAAAGCCTTTCAGTGCAATAACCGCATAGTTATGGCACAAAGGAAGGATTTTGATGATTTTTTACGTGGCAGAATCATCGGACGACTGGAATGTGGACGTACCCAGCTGGAAGTATCCGAGGAACTTGGAATCACCCAGAGTGTCATCTCCAAACTTTGGCAACGATTCCAAGATGATGGTAATGTGAGTAGACGCTACAGCACAGGTCGTCGCCGAATGAAGACCGGTATTTGGCAGTTACTGCCAAAAGAAACAGGCGGAGCACAGCATCTGACCTGTCTCTTCAGCTACCGGCACGACAGTTTCAAGGCAGACCGTGTACAAACACTTAGGGCACATTGGTCTGTATGTTCGTAGGCCTGTCAGATGTGTTCCACTTACCGCAACTCACTGTCACCTGCGATTAGCCTTTAGTAAAGAGCATGCATTATGAAATCCGCAACAGTGGTCTTGTGTTATGTTTTCCGACGAGTTCAGGTTTAGTTTGCAGTCTGATTCTCTCGCCGGACTTTCATATGGAGAGCGCCAGGTACCCGTTGCCACCAAGACAACACCATTGAACGACACCGTTACGGTGGTGCAGGATGGCTCGTTTGGGGAGGAATTATTCCTAGTTCCAGAACTGACCTGCATGTTCAGAGAGTAACGATGACAGGCCACATCTATAGAGATGTCATTCTGGAACAACATGTACGTTTGTTTCGGGGCACCATGGGTGCTGAATTTCTGTTTATGGACCACAACGTCCGTCCTCACCGTGCAAACATTGTAGAAGAATGCCTTGAATTGGAAGATATCACCAGTATGGATTGGCCAGCATACTCACCGAACTTAAATCCAATAGAGCATGTGTGGGATATGCTTGGCCGACGAATTGCAGCCCGTCAACCCCCTCCCTATCTACCGGACTTTCGGAGGGCATTGCTTGATGAGTGGTGGAATATTCCCCAAGATCAGATTGATAATTTGATACTCAGCATGCCTAGGCGTTGTACGGCCTGTATTGCATCGTCCGGGAGACATACTCCGTATTAACCATCATACTAACCATGTTATACTGTTTTTTGTAAATAGGTTCTTTTTTGAAATTTGCACCAGGGTGTAAAAATCGCAATTTTTATTAATTATGTCAAACATATAGCATCTTTTTTGCTCTTTTCCTTTTGTTTAATACATAGACTTTACAAATAAGTCAAATTTGTTTGGCTTCTGTCTCTTTCTGTGCCTGAACTTCATTATCCTTAATTTATGGACATGAGTGTATATATACATAATTAGTAGCCTATGGGGCAACATTATGGGTCCCCTATTAAGCCTATAATTATTTCCTCTGGCAGGATACACTATTACCCCGAAAACATCGGTAGTCTTAAACCCAAAAATTGAGTCGACTGTTCAACGACGGTTATAAAATAAAATTATGTCACAAAAATTTGAAGTTACTTGACAGTCTGCAGTCAAAGCAGTGGAGAATTGACGATTTCTTGCCCATTCCCAACTCTCCATGTTGTGAAGCTGTTGCTAAATTCTGCCTTATGGTGGTAATGACTGTCTAGGAGAACATACAAACTGTTATCTTTATAATTTGTATTTGCTTCATTCATTAAAGCCAATGAATCGAGCTCAACTCCGTAGTTGCTCATCACTTCATAGCGTTTCTGAGGAGACATTGTATTGCGGAGAACTTTTAATGAGGCATTGACTTCTGTCATCCTTTGTGTTCGAAAATTTATTGTTTTTTCTGTGTACATTTTTAGCTTTACTGTTCTTTTTTGCATTGCTTTGTCTTTGGAAGTAAAAAAAAGGTACGTCAATAACTGTAAATATTTTATTTTTTTGTGGTTAACTACAGGAAAATATCTGAAATTACAAGCATTTTCCTAATATATACAAAAAAAGTTTATTGCAAAGCAAATGATAAATACTTACGTCAACTGAAATGAAAATTGCTTCCATTTTTTAGCACTCCGGAAGCAGAGATGTGTCTAAGAACAATTCATCACAAGTTTCATCATCATTTTCAAATTTCTCCAATACGTCTTGGATACTGTTTTCTTTTCTTAGTCAAAGATTTTAAAAAATTAATGATTCTTGGAATTTTTGTTTCTGAAGCCTTTTTCAAGAGCTCTGGTATATTAACCCCAGTTAACAACTTAAAATGCAGAAAGAAGCCTTTCTCCGTGAAAAGTAGAGGCCTGGAACTTAACAAGACTGTTGATCTCTTTTCTCTGCCTGTAAAACATTGCCTGTAACAGAGCAAGGCATCTATCATTAGCATATTCACCGGGTTTCATTGTTGATGAAATTGCCAACTACTCTTTCTGTTTCTCCTTCTGGTTTTAATGATTTTCACCAATTGGCAGCCCACTTAGCTGCCAATTCAAACAGCCATAATTTGCTGAAACAATAAGCTCTACACTAGAACTTGGGTTTTCTCTCCTTTCTCTTTTAAGTTTCGTTTTTGCATGCTGAAACTGTCTCTTCTATTGAAGATTTCAAATTTTACAAATTAATTATAAAATTGCATTCTCAAACTAAGTCACAAAATTACGTTCACACAAAATGAATTACAATTAAAATTAAATTATTACATGAATTGATTTATTAACATTCACTCAAAATGAATTACTACTATAAAAATTGAATTATTGTATGAATTGATTTATTAACATTCATACAAAAGGCATTACAAAATTACATTCACAAAAAATTAATTACAAATTTGTATTCACACAAAATGAGTAGCAAAGTTACATTCACACAAAATGAATTACAATTAAAATTGAATTATTATATGAATTGAATTATTAACATTTACACAAAATTACATTTACACAGAGGTAATAACAAAATTAAATTTGCACAGAGGGAGTTATAAAATTGCATTTACACAAAAAGAATTACATTTACACAAAGAGCACTTTTGGTAAGAGCTATTTTAAGTTCACCGAGATTTGAGTGTTTGTAGTGAGAGCCGTATTAAGCATATGGTGATGTGTGTGGTCTCTTCCGTGTTGCTCTGAGCAGTCGAGTGTGTGGAAGATCCCGTTGTGTGTAAAGGAGACAGAGAAGTAACGAGGCACAAATATCAAGACAACTTTTCAATGTGTACAATCCATCGAAGTAAGTGATTTCATATCACGACCGCATGTCACCAATGTGGGGGGAGGAGCATCTTTTTGGCAGTGTCAACCTTCATCTATCAAAAGATACCTGAAGATTGAATCTAGTTGGAATGTCTCATAAACGAGTGAATTAATGTTTAATAATCATGGTGGTAGTTGGCGCCACAAATCCCCAAGCAAGCCTGGTACTCAATTGTGATCGCTTTATTACGATGACTGGTTACCCAATGGCCAAATACTTTTTTTTCTGAATTGAGTCCTATAAACGCCACAACATTTCCAATCATGGGTTGCAAAAACTGTCTCAATTGATGTTTGTCGTCGGATTGATTTTCCCATTCTGCCTATGTACGTGTTTTAAGACATCGTCTTCCTTCCTCAGCATTCATATTTATATTGAAATCCCCGTCATGACAGTAATTATAAGTTAATAATAAAAATAATATAAAAATACTTTAAATTATTATTAAGTAAGTACATTAAAAATGCTGGTGAAAAAAAAAATATCGTTCAAATGATGAAATTCTCTTTCATTCACAACTCAAGAAGTATTTATGGGATTTCTCTGGTCGCATATCTCAAAACTAAACTCACCAACTTTATGCATAACAAAATTAAAGGTGAAAAAAAAAAAGAGAAAAGAATTTCAAAGCAAGTTATCAAACAGCAGCGGTCGCCATAGCAACGCATGCAATGACGACGCATGCGCACTGATTACTATTACTCTGGAACACAGTTGAAAAGTGTGATGACGTGCAAATAAGGTCCATCAAACCCAAAACACCCATTTTGCTAATGGGTAATAAAACAGTTTAAAATTTAGTGCCAAATAGTAAATAACATAGGATGGTGGAAATGTAAATAAAAAACACAAAAGAACAGAAAAAAAAGTACAAAACTAAAGCTGAGTAAAATCTCACTAGTAGAATCAGTTAATGAAAGTTACTAAGTAAAAATGTAGCCTCGTTAAAAGTGATAGTAGAAGCAGGAAGTTACAATAACATTTAAAAATAAAAAGGAGATACCTGCAAGTGACATAGTGTACTCGACCCTGCTTGGTTACTGAATCGTGCCATTTGTTCACGTTAACAACTGCACTTTTCATTATATTTCGAGTAAGTCAAACCCGTCAACTATCAATTTTCTTAAATGGCACATTCTAAATTCCTTCACAAAGATTCTTTTTCAAATATTTCAATTTTTTCGCTATATATTTACAAAGAGGCGTTACACAAAGACAGGCACGTGGCCATGTGCAACATAAACAAACAAATTATGCATCAAAGTTGCCAGGTACACAAAACAAAAATATATTATGGTTACAATAAAATACATAAACAAGTAATAGATCTAAGTTAAGTAAAAGAAGTAGGCGAGAAAGAATGATTTTTCAACGAATTCGATGCGTGATACGGCTCTATATTTAATTGACTGAACTTTAATTAACATTCTAACTCATGTAGAGAAACTTAGCTCGACTTTAATAAGCCATTTTTCTGATAAAGATTAGCTGGCGCTGACATCATAGGTCATGTGCGTGGATATGGGAGGTCTTCTTGAAGTATAAATACCCAATTTAAAAAAAAAAAGTGTAAATGGAATTTATGAATGCGATCATATTTAGGTCCACGTAAGAATAAGATTGAGTTCGGTTCGTCTTTCAATGTCTCCTTTAAAATATCTTCAAAACTATGTCCAAGTCAAAAACTAATGGGTAAACGAGGACAAAGCTTGAGTTCATGAGTATCTAAGAAATATCTATGAGGATGTGGGGAGAGTAGATATCGACAATGTCAACCTTCATCTATGAAAATATACCCCACCACAGAATCGAGTTAACATGTCTTATATACTAGTGAATTGGAATTATATTTTTATAGTGGTAGATACACTACAGTACTCCCTCACCAGAATTATACCTGTGATAGAATTCGATGAACGGATACCACTAGTTGATTCATTGCTGTTTTGTGAGAAGTCGGGAGAGCTGTATTAAGATAACCGTATTTTTGAGTGCTGATCGCGAGAGCTGTATTATGCTCATGGTCGAGGTCACTCTTGTGTTGCCATTAGCAGTCGAGTGAATACGTTGTACGTTGCGCGTGATCGAAACTGGGTAGCAACAGCGCGACGAAGAGGTGGTTAATGTCGCAGTCACAAATAGCAAGTCAACTGTTCAGTGTGAACCATCCATCGAAGTAGGCGTGTTCAAATCGTAGTGGGCGTTTCTGCCAAGGTAAGCGTGTTCACATCGCGTTCGAAGGTCACCAGTGCGGGAAGAGTTGTTATCGACCATGCAAACCATCATCTATAAAAGGTACCCCAACATAGAATCGAGATAACATGTCTTATATACAAGTGAATTGAAATTATATTTTTGTAGTGGTAGATACTCGACAAGGACATTGAAATAATATAAAAACGCCGGCCAGGTGGCCGAGCGGTTAGCGTGCCTGACTGCGAAGCCATAGGCAGCGGGTTCGAATCCCGCTCCGGGCATGGATGTTTCTCTCCCTCTTTGTCCTGTCCTCTGTTGTGTGTATGATGTGTGAATGTGGCCCACCCTATAAACGGGTTTGTGGCAGTGTGGCGTGGGCAATGTTGCTCGCCTCCGTGGGTTTGGTTCACAGGTGCCCACTGGGTAACGCGAAATGAGCAACAATTCTGGCATAGTATAGGCAAAGATTCAAATTCAGTGCATGCCATAGGAAAAAAAATAATAATAATATAAAAACGTTGATCATAAATCGAAAATAAATATGAATTAGATGCATGTAAACAGAAACAGGTACGTATAAATTAGAAACACAACACCGATATTTATATGGCACTGTAAACTAATTCACCGCAATAGACGGCTGGAGCAAAGGGGCACAGGTTCAAATCCCAGGTTTGTCAACTTTTCCAAAAAAAAAATTCTTCTTTCGCCTATTTCGCATTATATTATTTTTTCAATGTGTTTTTCTATATTTTTGAGGATCCCACATATAGGAAATAATTTTTTTAAATTGGTAAAATGGCGAATAATGGGAAAAAACTAGAAAAAAGCAGGAAAATTGGCTTATTTTCATTGTTTTAAATTATTTTTACAATATATTCGACAGTTTATGATGCGTAATGTGTTCTAAAAGTAGAATCGTGCATCGTTCTTTGTTAAAGAACGCAAAAGTAATAATAATAAAAAAATAAATAATAAAATAAAATGGCGGGTGGGGGTTCGAGTTTCGAAGCCGTCTAACTCTCTTTAATATTAAGTTATAATTTTCTAACTTGAACCCTAAGTAGGGGCCAAGGGTCAAAACATGTCCGGCGGAGCAAATTTTTATATGTTAATTAGGGGGTGCAGGGGACCCCTCAAAGGTCTATTGCATAGCTGATCGTCAGAGGCCTTTTGAAGCGAAATCGTGAATGCCTCATAGAGTGCGAGTGGTCTGATGGTCAAGACACCGGAGTAGTAACTGACGGCTGCGGCGAGGGGGCGCAGGTTCGAATCCCAGCTATATCAACTTTTCAAAAAAAAAAAAAATTTTTTTTCCGCCTATTTTGCATTATATTATTTTTTCAATGTATTTTTCTATATTTTAGAGGTTCCTACATATAGGAAATAATTTTTTTAAATTGGTAAAATGGCGAATAATGGGAAAAAACAGGAAAAATGCAGGAAAATTGGCTTATTTCCCTTGTTTTAAATTATTTTTACAACATATTCGACAGTTTATGATGCGTAAGGTGTTTTATAAGTAGAATCGTGCATCTTTCTTTGTTAAAGAACGCGTAATGGAATAATAATAATAAAAAAAAATGGCGGACTGGGGTTCAAATTTCGAAGCTGTCTAACTCTCCTTATTATTAAGTTATAATTTTCAAACTAAGACCCTAAATAGGGGTCAATGGTCCAAACATGTCCGGAGGAGCAAATTTTTATATGTTAATTAGGGGGTGCAGGGGACCCCTCAAAGGTCTATTGCATAGCTGACCGTCAGAGGTCTTTTGAAGCGAAATCGTAACTGCCTTCTAGTGTGCGAGTGGTCTGGGGGTCAAGACACCAGAGTAGTAACTGACGGCTGAGGCGAGGGGGCGCAGGTTCGAATCCCAGTTTTATCAGCTTTTCAAAAGAATTTCTTTTTTTTCTTCCGATTATTTTGCATTATATTATTTTTTCAATGTGTTTTTCTATATTTTAGAGGATCCTACATATAGGAGATAATTTTTTAAATTGGTAAAATGGCGAATAATGGGTAAAAACTGGAAAAATGCAGGAAAATTGGCTTATTTCCTTTGTTTTAAAATATTTTTACAACATATTCGACAGTTTATGATGCGCAAGGTGTTTTATAAGTAGAATCGTGCATCTTTCTTTGTTAAAGAACGCGTAATGGAATAATAATAATTAAAAAAATGGCGGACTGGCGTTCAAATTTCGAAGCCGTCTAACTCTCCTTAATATTAAGTTATAATTTTCAAACTCGGACCCTAAGTAGGGGTCAATGGTCCAAACATGTGTGGTGGAGCAAATTTTTATATGTTAATTAGGGATTGCAGGGGACCCCTCAAAGGTCTATGGCATAGCTGACCGTCAGAGGGCTTTTGAAGCGAAATCGTAACTGCCTTCTAGTGTGCGAGTGGTCTGGTGGTCAAGACACCGAAGTAGTATCTGACGGCTGAGGCGAGGGGCGCAGGTTCGAATCCCAACTTTATAAACTTTTCAAAAAAATTTCTTTTTTTTTTCTTCCGATTATTTTGCATTATATTATTTTTTCAATGTGTTTTTCCTTATTTTAGTGGGTCCTACATATAGGAAATAATTTTTTCAAATTGGTAAAATGGCGAATAATGGGAAAAAACAGGAAAAATGCAGGAAAATTGGCTTATTTCCCTTGTTTTAAATTATTTTTACAATATATTCGACAGTTTATGATGCGTAAGGTGTTCTATAAGTAGAATCGTGCATCTTCCTTTGTTAAAGAACGCATAATAGAATAATAATAATAAAAATAAAAAAAATGGCGGACTGGGGTTCGAATTTCGAAGCCGTCTTACTCTCTTTAATATTAAGTTATAATTTTCAAACTTGGACCCTAAGTAGGGGCCAAGGGTCAAAACATGTACGCTGACGCAAATTTTTATAGGTTAATTAGGGGGTGCAGGAGACCCCTCAAAGGTCTATTGCATAGCTGACCGTCAGAGGTCTTTTGAAGCGAAATCGTAACTGCCTTCAAGTGTGCGAGTGGTCTGGTGGTCAAGACACCGTAGTCGTAACTGACGGCTGCGGTGAGGGGGCGCAGGTTCGAATCCCAGCTTAAACTACTTTAAAAAAATTACTTTTTTTTCTTCTTCCGATTATTTTGCATTATATTATTTTTTCAATGTGTTTTTCTATATTTTAGAGGATCCTACATATAGGAAATAATTTTTTTAAATTGGTAAAATGGCGTATAATGGGTAAAGACTGGAAAAATGCAGGAAAATGGGCTTATTTCCATTGTTTTAAATTATTTTTACAACATATTCGACAGTTTATGATGCGTAAGGTGTTTTATAAGTAGAATCGTGCATCTTTCTTTGTTAAAGAACGCATGATGGAATAATAATAATAATAATAATAATAAAAAAATGGCGGACTGGGGATTGAATTTCGATGCCCTCTAACTCTCCTTAATATTAAGTTATAATTTTCAAACTCGGACCCTAAGTAGGGGACAATGGTCCAAACATGTCCTGCGGAGCAAATTTTTATATGTTAATTAGGGGGTGCAGGGGACCCCTCAAAGGTCTATTGCATAGCTGATCGTCAGAGGGCTTTTGAAGCGAAATCGTGAGTCCCTCCAAGAGTGCGAGTGGTCTGGTGGTCATGACAACGGGGTAGCAACTGACGGCTAGGGCGAGGGGGCGCAGGTTCAAATCCCAGCTATAGCAACTTTTCAAAGAAAAAAATTTTTTTTTCCGCCTATTTTGCATTATATTATTTTTTTCAATGTATTTTTCTATATTTTAGAGATTCCTACATATAGGAAATAATTTTTTTAAATTAATAAAATGGCGTATAATGGGTAAAAACAGGAAAAATGCAAGAAAATTGGCTTATTTCCATTGTTTTAAATTAGTTTTACAACATATTCGACAGTTTATGATGCGTAAGGTGTTCTATAAGTAGAATCGTGCATCTTTCTATGTTAAAGAATGCATAATGGAATAGTAATAATAATAAAAAATTAAAAAAATGGCGGACTTTGGTTCGAATTTCGATGCCGTCTAACTCTCCTTAATATTAAGTTATAATTTTCAAACTCGGACCCTAAGTAGGGGACAATGGTCCAAACATGTCGTGCGGAGCAAATTTTTATATGTTAATTAGGGGGTGCAGGGGACCCCTCAAAGGTCTATTGCATAGCTGATCGTCANCGTCAGAGGGCTTTTGAAGCGAAATCGTAACTGCCTTCTAGTGTGCGAGTGGTCTGGTGGTCAAGACACCGGAGTAGTAACTGACGGCTGAGGCGAGGGGCGCAGGTTCGAATCCCAGCTTTATCAGCTTTTTAAAAAAATTTCTTTTTTTCTTCCGATTATTTTGCATTATATTATTTTTTCAATATGTTTTTCTATATTTTAGAGGTTCCTACATATAAGAAATATTTTTTTGAATTGGTAAAATGGCGAATAATGGGAAAAAACAGGAAAAATGCTGGAAAATTGGCTTATTTCCCTTGTTTTAAATTATTTTTACAATATATTCGTCAGTTTATGATGCGTAAGGTGTTATATAAGTAGAATCGTGCATCATTCTTTGT
>NW_027261661.1:0-6300 GCF_043381705.1 Parasteatoda tepidariorum | reverse complement strand
TATATATATAATTTCTAGTTTCTTACCACTTTCTTATGATGATAATTTTAATGATGATTATCATAACACAACAAGATGTTTTTACACAACTTCCATTCTCTAATTTTAGTTATTGACGCTAGTGGTAAAACAATTGATGGTGCAATTAGCGGTTCAATGTCGTCCTTCGGAGCCTATGACGAGTGTATAAATACAATAGTACCAAGCAAGAGATCTGGAGATAAAGGAAACATTTTGTTTAGAGGACAATATTGCACAATAGATTTCAGACCTCCACTTCCACCGATGAAGAACTTCTACAAGCTAGACGAAGTTTTGGATGATTTCAAGAACTTCTCCAAAGGAGACACTGTAAGAAAATTTCATACCATACATTCAATTCGTAGTTAGTATATCCTTGGGGGAAAAAAACACCTAATTTGACTTTTTATTTAATCTCAATATTGTTGGTACATTTCACTTATGAATTATTTTGAGAAAAAAAATAGCATAGGAGGAGAAAAAAGAACATTTTTTTCTTGGTTGATTTTAATTATAAGATTTTTAAAAATCAAGGACCATAAGTACCATTTACTTGCAAAATTACCCTATCAGTTGTGTTACTTTAATTTGGTAACAATAAAAAAAGAATGAAAGTTAATTGTTTTTCAAAACAACCTTATGTTTTCAGTGCTGTTCAATTTTGTTCTCCATTTTTTAAAAGTCATACGCTCATAAGCTACCAAAAGTTGAAAGAAGTTATTAAAAATATACAGGCCGGTGACTTGTATGCTCCTCTGTAATGAGAGCTTTTCGTGGAAGTCACGTGTGAAAATTGACACGAATCTTTGCAATTAATTAACAAAATATAAAGACATTCCATCACAATTTTGAAAAGTAGCAGTATTTATATTAGTAGGCTAATTGGCTGACAATTTCAAGATGATGCAAAATTTAAATATTGACTTCTTTTTTGGCGGAATTTTGAGCATAGGTTATACATAGGTTCATGCGATTAATAGGCTTAAAAATAAAGGAACCAATATTAAATGCAGGATTTGAAATAAGTTTTGATAAAATTCAAGAAAGTTCCAGGAAATAAAATTATATTTTTTTCAGGTTTTAAGCGAAGCAGCAAAAATCTCACATTTCTTTTATTTCTTGACCTTGAGAATAGGAATATGTGTTCCTTCTGGGTGCAGCCTGGAAGATATTAACCAACTAGCGAGCAAACGTAAGTAATAAATTTAAATAATTTTTTTAAGAAATCAATATATACAATGTAAGAAAGTTCGTTACATCATGCATTATTTCCAGCACCGTTACGGGATTTCAATAGTTTCTATTAATTCCTCTGTAAAACAAGTTTTTTTACAAAAGAGAACCTGGATTCAATCATTAAGGGGAAACAACGCAGCCTGTAAAAAAGAAGGATTTTTTAATGAATTTTGCACAACTTAGATAAACTTAGCACATTTAACTTTTTAAAATCTTATTTCACATATTTTAATCTTTATTTTACCAGGTTAAAAATGAGAAATTTTAAGAATTAGAGCTTATGTAAGACAAATATAACTTTTTTAAAAAATTATCTATAACTTGCTGTACTCATAAACTGGAAACAAATAATCCAAAATTGTTCCCGTTTTAATTCTTTTAAATTGCATGAATTAAGATTTCTTTGCAAGTAGGACTTTTAAAAAGCAAACCATTTTTTCAATGGTGGTATTTTGGAAAAATTTCCAAAGAATGGCATAAAACAAGTTATATTTTCGTGTATTACTTAAAATTAGTTAACCCAATTATAAAATCCCTGCATGCAACGAAAACTATATGTGTACATTATACCGAAATTTGAAGATCCCTTAAAGTAGTAGAAGTTTGTACTTCTTGTGTTTGCAGTACTTCTTCAGCTACTAGATGCTTACATAAGATAACTAAAAATAAACTAATATATTTTTAATTATCCATCAATTTAAATTTAATTAAGATAAATTAAAAAGTACCTAGTATATTGTTTGATTGGAACAGATGGAGAAAATTTGTAATCTTTTAACCTTTGCATAGATGGGACACTGTGGCTCTGTTCATATATTTTTTTCTAAAGCACTAATTACAAGCAAAAATATGTTTTTGCATTTTTTAATTATAAAAAACATAATAGTATAGCAGTTTCAAAAAAAAAATATTTGTTTGACAATCGGAATTATATTTGTATTAATGCATAAAATCCAAAAAAAAGCAGAAGTTCCTTTTTCATAAAAAGAAAAAGAAATTTCAATTATGAATAATTTAATAAAAAATAGTTTCTCATAAATTTGAAAAACTACAAATAAGTACAAATTTGAAAAATAATTGTTTGGAAGTGAGCCGCGCATGAAAGATTTCACCTCTAACGCAGAAAAAGACACTAGCTTTGTATGCTGTATTTAACGTAAACATAAGTTATTAAAATGCTAAACATAATATCTTTTTCTTATTTTGATCTAAATTAAAACAAAATAATGAAAAAACTATGAAAAATAAGCTTAATGAAAATTCTGCATTAAAGCGTTATCATAACTCTTCAAAAATTGTCAGAAGAAGAACTTATAGATAAATTTCCGATCAATTTTGACTGGTAAGCTTGACTTCAAATTAAAAAAAAAATACTTCATATTTTCTTTTACAGTTTTTTCATCTTTCTACCTTGATGCTCATGCATCAAGATGTGAAATAAAGCAAGAAGAGGAATACCCACCGAAAATAATTTTCGTTATGTAAGTATGCACACATTGTATAATATAAGTAACCGTCGTAAAATTTACAAACGGAAAATACTGGAAAATGTTTGGAAATTTATAATATTAATCGTTAATAGATATAATACTTCTAGATTTTTGTAACAACTATCATAAATTGAGGATATCTTGCTTGTAGTGTAGAGCTAGCTCTGAATATCTAACAATATGTATCTGTTTAGCTCTTTTTTGATGTTTTAAGTGAAATTTTATTCTAAACGATAATGAAAATTGGAAAACTTTAATTATTTCTATGTCACTAAGTTAGCACTTTGGGTGGGATATCCTTACGACACCTAAATTATTCTTTTAAAATCGACTGAAACATTATTCATGAACAAAGTCTTCCTGATATCGAATTTAGACACAAAACTTTCAAAGTATATTTAAAAATTTACAACATTTAGATATTTTTTAAATTTTTTTAGAAGAAAATAAAGAGAAAATCTGAACTAAAAGAGTTAAATTTATTTATAGTTTTAAGTAAGTGAATTATTATTCACTAAATTACCATTTATAATTAAACTTTAAAATTAGTATCAAGCAAATTATTAGAAAAACAATTTTATTTGATTTTTCTTGTACCAAACAAAAGCAGATGGTTCGGCGATGTCCAATAAATTGCATTTTATTGGGGGCCATAGCAGAAACTGGTATAATTTGTCTAAAATAAGAACTCCTCTAGACATTCGTCTGAACCTGTGGCTGTGACTACGGTAACGAGGTATGACTATTTCAAGTAGGGGGGCGGGGTCCCGGTTTTGGAGTGGTTTCGGGTCGGGTGGGCAAGAGACAGGAAATCTCTTTGGTCTATTGCTTAGTTCTAGAATGAAGCTACCCTCCTTAAAATGCGCCATTCTTGTTTCCATAGCACCAGACGGCCTCAGACTTTGTGGCGGGAGGAGTTCTTAGCTTAGACAGACAATACCTCTTTTTTTCATTGATATTTGTAAACATCTTCGTGACGTAAATTTTGATGAAATGTTACAAGAACATAGTATAACAATATTTATTAGTTTTTTGGGTATGTTTTATCGTTGAAAAAAAACTATTTTACTTATCTTAACAGCTTCCACTGATATTGTAACAAGAGAGTAATTGTTGTACACAGTCATGTTTACTATACATTGATTATTGATCAACTCAAGAGAATAAAAGAGTTGTGTATTTAAAATTTGATATCTCAGGCCCATATTTTGTATATTGTCATGCAAAATTACATTCTTTAAAATGGTGTGAAAAATTTTCTTTACAATTCAAAATTTTTTTTAACTGTTATTAAATACAATAATAGAAAATAATGCTTATTTACCAAAAATTTGCATGAAATTTCTTTTGATAAACAAATTTTGATATACTTAATAAACCGTAACTTTAAAAAAATACACCAGTGTAGTGAATCCTAATATTGTACATGTCTCATAGATTTTCTGCACTTTTACCAATTTCTTGGGGAAAAAATGGTTAAAAAAATTTATTTTATTGTTATTTTATTATATTCAACCGAAACAGTCAAATAACCATAAAAAAAAGACGTTATTTATTCTATTAACTATGAGAAAAATCGTTTTTAGACTGTTTCCACTTTATACTGTTAAGCAACCAAAATTCATTCGCATCGACTATATGATCTCACTTAGTTACTTGCAGCTGGGTACTTATACACACTGTAGCTGAGAAGGCTTATCTGAAAATCTCATGACTGACTGTAACCAGGGTTTGAATAACAGCATTGACACAACTTTTCCTTCCACAGATGAACACTTTCCAGTGCTCCTCTTAATTTGTGACCCTGCACTTTTAGAAAAGTAAACTTTCTCCTTCACGCAATGAGGGCAGCACTATATAGTTGTTTAGCACAAAAAGTCTAGTATTTCTTGCGATAAATGGCAATACCACAAAAACTAATTTAGCCACGTTCCATGGTTCATTTGGCAAAACACAACTCAATTCAACCTTAACGCCAAAGGTTACCTAACAAAAAGCCTAGAATAAATTAATTACTATATCTGCATTTCATTCTTTCGTTTTTTAACCATACTAACTGTCTTTACGGTTTCAAAACTGTAAAGACAAGAAATGTTTCCAACCGTTAACTTTATGGTTAATTGTAAGGACAGATTGCTGCCGGTTATTTTACCGTTATTTTAGAATGAAAACTGTAGCAGTGCATCGGACCAGAGTAATTTATGAATAGCCTTATATCACATTTTCTTAAATATACCCTAGCCTTAATTAGAAGATAAATTTAGTTTCGAACTAGCACTAGTTTGACCTAGTTTTCACCTTTGAAATCTTTAGAAGTTTTTTAGTTTTAAACAGACTGTGTTAATTACTCCCGTTTTTTAATTAGTTAAATCTAAGTTTATGATCTTTCTAAAGGGAAACTTAAAAGTTATCAAGTTTAATATTAAACGTAGAAAAATATTTAATATGTAGCATATATTAAATATTTAAGTATATTAATATGTGTGTCAAAATATTTTTTTTATTTTTACAATTAAATTAATATTGGCAAGCGATGGTGTCAAGAGGACTTAATATTCCAATTTATCATATTTATTGCAGGTTTGTCTATTGCTTGGCCGGTTTTTTCATGTTAATTGGATCTTTGATTGATTTATATTGTTACTATACCAAAGCTTCGTTTAAAGGTATTTTTTGACTTATATAGCTTTCGTTTGATTGTTACTTTAATAATTATTTTCATTTATTTAATAGTTATTTTTCAATCAAAATTTTAAATATTTAATTGAATTTATTGCAAGTTGGATGAAGTTTAGCAATTTTATAAATTATTTAATCTACTGTAAAATTTTAGTTATAACTATTATTATTGAGCTAAATAAACGAATTCAGTTTGAAAATCAATCATAGCAAGAAAAATAATAAATAAAACAATAAACTTCTTGTAAAACTATTGAACAAAGAATAAAGGAGAGTTTCTCAAAAAAATGAATTATAGCAAAAATGTTTTTTTTATACGAATGTTGAATGTTTCTTTTTAGGTTTTAGACTAAATGTCTCAAAGTTTAAGATTCAATTCTAAAAGTTTAATCATTTCCTCTAAAGTAAATATCATCTGTTGATCAATTACGAGGAGTGTTTTTTAAGTAAAGCCCGCTCGGAAATAAAAACCAAACGAATGAAAATTTTCAAGAAGCTAATTTATTTTCAGATTCATCACACGTTTTTCTATGTCTCAAAATAATTACCAAGTTTGTTTAAATCATTATGCCTTACAATTAGATATCCTCTTCATTAGGAACTTGCTACCTGATCCGATAATCAAGACGTCACAGCTGTTTTCACGTCTTCGTCATCGTTGTAGTGATTACCAAAGAAATGATGTTTGAAATATTGGAAAAATTGAAAATCACTCGGTGCAAGGTCTGGGATACAGGGGTGGTGGTCCAAAACTTCCTAGCCAAAAGAGTACAATAAAGCTTTTTTTATATCCGTTGTTGAACAGCCGACCCAATTTTTGGGTTTATGATTACTAATGCTCAATTCCGTAACCTTGTAATTTTGAACCCAATCC
>NW_027261660.1:0-6312 GCF_043381705.1 Parasteatoda tepidariorum | reverse complement strand
GCCATTTTCAATCACGTTCAAAAAGCGGGTATCCAAGCAGTTGGCGGTAGATTTCGTTTGGCAATCACCCATTTCAGCTGATCGCCAAAGTTTAGGGTTATAAGAGGGCGGTCATCCAAGACAGTGCGTTATTCAAAAAGCCCAAAATATAATTCAAGTCTCATTCGTAACTGTGACCTATGACTACGGTCGCGAAAATAGATAAATTTTGAATTTTCTTATTTTTCTATGATTTTATTTTATATCATGCAGTAAATATTTATTTTCAAAATGTCTATATATTTTTATTTTAGATCACATTGCCCTATTTTAAAATACCTACTGACCATTAATTTGAAAAATTAGTTTTAATTCACTGAAAAGAATAAAGTATGTCTTCACCATCAAAGAAATCGAAACCATCTTTTCAAATTGATGATCTTATTCTTCATCCTAATGTAATTTATAAACTAAAAGAAGGTAAATTATTTCAATTTGCTGATTTAGACTATTTGTACAATTTTAAATTTCCTATTCAAACTATCATTTGTATTTGTGCAGTCAAATTACCTAAATTTGGTGCAATAATTTCTCTGCCTTAACTATTGATTACTGTTTAATTGATCCAACTTTAAATTCTACTTTCATGTTGATAGAGTAATATCGATTGATAATTTTATTTCTAAGGGATAATTGCTCCAGATCCCAATCAAATTTCATTACAAAAAATTTTTTCTATTTTAATTAGTTTATAGTTTATACTCTTATATCATTATCGCAGAAACTCTAAATCATCGTTTCATTATTGTTGTATTAAGGTAACCTGATTTATTCAGTTAATGTAAGAACCTCAGAAAAAAGAGTATTCCTAATAAATTGTTCAAGAGTAGCTAACTGATGTAATACCTCTCCATTCTAGAGGTAAATTCTGAAACTTATATGGTTATTTCAACAAATCTCATTTTGTTTATTATAATAATGGGGGATATTTCCGTATTGAGATGAGATACTGGTAGTGTTATGATCCGTATCAGAATCATGATACGGAAATATTCTCAAAATAATTATGTAAATATCATCAAAATAAAAATTTTAACTTCAGAATTTTATGAGCAATAGCTTATGAGATTCTTTTTTTAATAATTTAAGCATCTGTTTCTTTTAGCTGGTTTGTTAACATACAAAAGTATTCTGCATTTATCATTGACTGAGTTGATAAAATTCGTAAAACTCACACCTTTAGAAGCTAAAACTACTCTAGATGCAGTTTTCGAGTCACTGGTTAAAAAAGAATCGTTAACAGGTAAAAACATTTTATAATTCATATTTATTTACATCATTGTTAAATAATTTGTATGTTAGATTTAAATGGAAATTGTGATAGATTAAAATGGAAATTAGATTTAAATAGAAATTCCTTCACATACAGCTTCTAATTTTTTTAAAAATTAAAATAGATGTGAAGCTAAAAAATGAATATTAACTAGTATATTTAATATTCATTCTCAATTTAAAAAGACTGGATTGGTTTCATAATAGAGGTTTAAAGAAATTTTATTTATTAATTTTTTATTATTATTTTTACCATAAACAAATATAATTTTTTCAGCAGTCAAATTTTAATTTAAACATTTATTTTTTATGAATATTTTAAAATGTAATGTTTATCAGTATTTTTAAATAATAATACAAAGCTTTTAAGAATTTTTCTGTGAAAAAATCATTGGCAATTTTAGTCTCTTATAGAAATGGCACTAAAATTTCACTTTGGTATGTTCGTTGTGGAAAACTAATTTTTTTAGAGGTTTTGCCATGACCAGTTGTTAAAAACAATTCAAGTTTTTTGAAAAATAACATAAGTATAATATTTGCTAGCTTACACAACTGAAACTTTTATCAATTATGTTAGGAAATCATAATCAAAATAAACATGTAGTGATGTCACACATACAACAATGTTTGATGGACAAATCTTCCCTTTATTTTAAATGTCAATATTTGCCTCAATATTTTTTGTCAGGAAAGACAGTCAGCTGTTCTTTTACATTATGTTCCCAGCAAGAAAAGAAATACATTCTATTCCCTATCTATTTGTAGAAAATTGATAACTTTGATCTTGATCAAGACAAATATTTACATTTTGACTATAAATCAGAAAATGAAAAAAATACATTATTGAACAACATAAATTCGAATGAAAGTGTTTGATAATTACATGTTGTGTATGCATGTGGCCTCTATTCTATTTTTGGAATACTGTTATTTATTATCGTTATTATTTTTTTGTATGTATTTTTTCATAAAAATATATTTGTGTAAAAATGTATAGATATTAATATATTTAAAAATTTTATTAGCATGTTTATTCTATTTTAGCTCATGATCTGTTGAAAGAGGAAATAAATGCACGTCAACAACTTAGGGTTATAACCCAAAAGGACTCATGTGATCTGTTTAGTGGTATTTATACCGGAACTATAACTGAAATAAGTGGTGAAAGTGGTTGTGGAAAAACTCAGTTATGTCTTTATTTAAGCATTTTAGCCCAACTACCATTGTCCATGGGAGGATTAAATTCAAGTGAGTATTTTTCCCTAGTTTTTCTTTGAAATATGTGTTATTTTTATAGATTCTTCCACTGTTTTTATTTTATTTATTTATTTAATATCTTTAAAATTAATTTCAGATCTTTAAAGTTTGAAAAGTTAAGGCTGTTCGAACTTACTGTAAAGAAAATTTGCTTAAAAAAGATAGTTTTTTAAAATTAGCTTTCTAAGTTTGAGTGACTTACAAGTGATTGCTGTGGACCCTAGAGATGACAACACACTTAATGGTGTTATGATTTTTATTACTTTAAAATAATAATGCTTTTTTTTTTTAAGCAAATGATTCAAACAATGCATTCTTAAATGTGATTACATGCACCAAACAAACTTTTGATTAAAGCAAGATGATCTTTCAGGATTTTTCCTCCAAATCCTAAAATGCTCAAATGAAAAATATTTTAATATATATTATTGTTATACAAAATTAGAGTCATCATGGCTCAGTGGTAGCGCTCCACGCTCCCATGCCGCGGGTCCAAGATTTGACCCCAGACTAAGCACGTTTGACTCAGCCTTTCATCCCTTCAATGGGTCAATAAAATGAATACCGAATATGTTTGCTTACTAAACTCTGATGGTTTCGTGTTTGGCTGACTGCCGAAGCAAAAGATTTGTTCCTGCACCCAAAGCCGATGGTCAGGAAAACTGGAATGGGTACCTTTCCCCTCCATGGACTGTCACGTCGCCACTAATTTTCCATAATGGGTCCGTAAACCTAATTAAGGAGTCCGTAAAACCTTTGTTCAGCCTTGGGTGAATCTTCTCCCTTTGTTGCACTGCAGTTTTCGTGGGCTTATCTTAAACTCACTTTAAGGGGATGAGCCCGATCTTTACCTGAGAGCAGAGTTGAATGGAAAATAACAGAACAGTGCGATTGTTGGACTAAATCCTTATTGTTTGTTGACAAATGATTCTTCAGTAAATGTTTAATAAGCTGGACTGAAATTAGTTCTTGTAACTGTAATGACCAATAAATAAGGCTAGTTTTTACACAATCACTGTGAATTTCTCAACAACGACAAGTAAATACATTAGGCTCTTCTTTTTGATTTGTAAACTGTAATTCAGAGTTTGCGCGTTTGAAAACAATTAATTTCGTTTTAAAATCAAGGGACCTAGTCTCACCCCTTTATCCAGTCTTATCCCACTCTTCCTTATACAATTACTCTACAATATTTTACCAACCAGTATCAAAGTTTGACAAAATAATGTTTAAATTCGTTTAGCTCTAATTCAATTTTTTTTTCCTGGAAAAAACAGTTTATCAAAAGAAATGGTGTACTGGTCTTTAAACAATAGAAAAGCACGCACCTCAAATTCAAAGCAGCACTAAGAAGTTCTAGATTACAGCTTTAAGCTACTATTTATAAAAAATAAAAATGTGAAAAATAAATTTGCATTACAGCATATTAATTAAATGTTTTGTTGTCCTATTTTTCAACTTACCATGTTAAAAATTATTTCACAGAAGTAGTTTACATCCACTCTGAAGGAGAATTTCCAATAAAAAGATTTCTGCAGATTTCAAGAAGTTTTACAGAAGAAAATCCAAATTTGCAAGCTTTGAATTTGACAAATAATCTTATTCTTAGAAAAGTACACAATTTGGTAAGAAATTTTTTTTTTAAATTGTAATATTTTTATCGCAAATAAAGATTTTTACTTATAAAGATGCTCACTTATATACTTCATATCCTCTTAACTTAGAAATACTTGTACTAGTAGTTAAAATCATAAAAAAGTCTGGGTATATTAAAGTTACTATGAGCTACTCGATAAATCCATTCATTCTACTACATTTTTTAAGGCCAATTCAAAGGAAATGTTTCAACCTTGTAAATGACGTGCAATGTCTTTAACTAATGCTTTATAATAAAAAAAAATAGAGAAGCTAACTCTATTTGGCTTTTACATACAATTCCAATTTTCTTAACGTGAGATTCTTTAACATGGTGGTCTTTATAAAGAGTGTTGCAAAAGAAGGATGCTTTAAAAAATATCAGGTATGCATGAAAATGGGGCCATTCCATGCTGTGTCTAAGAATTTTTCTATCTTCAGGAGCCTAGTTGAAACTTTGAGCATCTCCTGTATTGGTAGTAAATATATACAGTCAATTCGCTATAACTCGAAGTACGATAACTCGAATATTACGATAACTTGATTTTTTTATGAGGTCCCGATCCTTTTATCTTAAATTTTATGTTAATTATTCTCGATTACTCGAATTTTACTCTCTTTAACTCGATTTTTTTTGGATCTTTTAAAGCAAGAAAAAAAACCTAGTAGCTGATATCTTGCCCCTTCCTTTGCAACACCAGGGTTCCCACGGTCCTTGAGAGTCCTTGAAAGTCCTTGAAATTTTTTTTGCTAAATTTAGGTCCTTGAAAGTGCTTGAAAAACGCCTTAGGTCCTTGAAAAACTTGATAGGTCCTTGAATTTGTCCAATACTGCCGGCGGCCCCTTTTATAAAACACCCACGGATCTTTCTGTTTTGTTCCCGAGCTCTCTCACGTGTTTTTAACGCCACCGTTTCTAACCGGGCCTAACGTCTTGGTGTCTGCCAAGCGCACGGAGCACAGCAGACAATCAATGCGTTCGGGGCGAGACTTCGTCTTCTGTCGCATATGCTTAGATTTTCTTTTTTCTTATCGAAACTGGAATACTTAAGGAATTGATAATAAAGTTTGCACTAACTATCTTACCTCCCAATTTATGGGTCATGGAACTGCAGAAAATATTTTGTCCTCTTTTTACAAATGCATGGATGATGGTTAAAAGCTCTCTAAAATACTTCAATTATCCATGGATGGACCCTATGTCAATTGAAAATTCTGTTAGAAGCTTCAGTGTGAATTAAGAGAGAAATATTCCCACCAGATCATATTCATTGGCAGTTGTGGATTACACATAACGAATAATGCTTTTTTTTTTTTAACAAACAAAAATATAACTTTATTGGGAACAAAAACACATAAATACAAAGTATTCGTCAAGAGGAAATACAAATTCGTCGTCAAGAGGAAAATCCTGTCCAGGCGACAAAGAAAAGTAATACTATAAATTTAAAATAGAAATTTAAAAAAAAGAAAGAAAAAAAAGGGGGTATTATAATCATAAATTATTTTGCTCATAATAAGACGTCATATATTGTTGAACACTGTAATAACAGAAAACAAAAAAAAATGCATGAAACTATATTAAAAAAAATAACAAAGGTAACATAAGAAATTCATTTGGATTGGCACAAGACTGGTATAAAAAATCAAATGCTTCCTTTAAAGTGAAAAATAGAGATCTAAATCGTCAATGTTCATCACAAATTGAAATAAAGCACGCTTAAAAGAAGAATATATTTTGATGTTTTGCAACTGAAATGGTAATTTATTATATAATTTAGGTGCTAAGTAAAAAAACTGTTTTCGTGAAATTTCTTTTGTAAAGAGGGGAATCTCATACATTTCAGTTGGTCTCCTTTCAGACACATTAGTTTTTAATTTGCATATTAATTTATTGTTTTGTAAATAGAGTAAAATACGAAAAAATACATTATGGCGAAATGGTAATAGGTTAATTCTTGTATTATTTACTGCCAATTTATTCTGAACTGAGATTAAGGGAAGTAAATTAGTTTTATATTCACCGCCATATATTATTGCACCATAATTAATTAAAGAATAAACCCAGGAGTAATAGAGTCCTTTCACAAAATTGAAATGAATTTTATTC
>NW_027261659.1:0-6353 GCF_043381705.1 Parasteatoda tepidariorum | reverse complement strand
AAAATATATCAAATAAATATAATAATATTGATTTGATGAACACAAATTTGATGATGTGGACCACACGTGCTACCACGTAATATTCTTTATTGAATTTATCTGACACAGCAAATATAAAATTATTAAATATTTAAATGTGTGCAATAAAGTATTTTTTTGTTCAAACAGAGCTATAAGTTAGAAATCAACACTGATGTTGTCTTTAAAATATGTGAAAAACTGAATCGCTTATAGCAAAATTTAAAACAATGATTATCACTTAACCAATCAGAAAATTCCATTTCATCTTTCGCTCAGCCCTACTTAATTAATGAATTAATATTTGAAAAAACTGTATTAACATCAAGTGTCATATACTACATGCTTAAAAATGTATTTGAGCTTGAGTGGATGTATAAAAAGTATTTTATTAACGATTGAAAATTTGAACAAGATATGAGGAGTGTGTGAACTAATAGTAGGAAAAGAAAAAGAAAGCAGCAAATTTTTAAAAAAAAGCATAATTAGCTCTACTTAAGAGTAATAAAAGCAAATTTAACCACAAAATAATAATAAAATATACTATTTTTTATTTCAGAAATATTTTGGTTCGAACAGAAAGTTTTAACAGTTTCCAGCATAATTTTATTAATACTGAATAACTCCTAATAGTTTCAAATCAATGTATAGAGAATTTTTAAAGCACTGCTATATTAAGAAAAACAAAAAGAGAATCAGTATCCATTAGATAATATTCACTCATGTCAATACGTAATTAAAATTTGCAACTAAGTTCGAGATTCACTTAATCAAATAATTTTAGAATAAGGTTTCAAAAATCTTGAAATAAAAACGCAGTGAATATGCCACTTAACATTTTTGTACAAAGGTAATTTTAATGTATGATCCTTTAGTTATTGATAGTTATTGTTATTCGTGATATGATTAGTGAACTCTTGATTGAAATCAATAATTTTTAAAATCACTTGATTTTGAATCATTTCAATAATTGTAGGATTACAAAAGCCTATCCTACAAGATTTGTTACAAGCACTGCAAAAAAAAAAAAAAAAAATTCCCAAATTCATAAACACAAAAATTTGATTATATAAAATTATTAAATAAGTTTCTTTTTCATACAATGACTGAGTTTCCAAAACGATTTAAGCAATAAATCATGTGGATAAAGCAATAAGCCTGAATCTTGTTAATTAGTAGACAATCCCTTCATTGGAACTATCGAACTTTGTGATTTCTACTAGTATTGTTAATTAAAATAAAGAGATGTTGGATCAAAAATCCAAATTTCTTGATGCTTCAAATCTATTTTTTAAAAATTTTCATTTGTACTCAGAAAATGGGATGTGCTGAACACACACTAAAATCAGGAAACGTATGAACCTTGCATAAAAATACTACACATATGGAGCAATAGTTTTGTTACATAAACAATCAGTAATCAAAAAGTACCATCTTATTGATAACTAATAATAAAGAGAAAAAAATAATAAAAAAGGCAAACAAATATCATTAATACAATTGACATAAAAAGGTTAAAATAACTTTCAAACGAAACAAAAATCTACCTCATCTTGTAAAGAAGTTACTTTCTCACTCAACTGAAGAACATATTGTTGATACTGGTCAGCCATTGAATCTCGCTCGTTCATAAGTTTATCAACAGATGCTTTTAACTAAAAAACAGAAAGTTTAAATGAAATAAGTAGATTAAAATATAGGGTGGATTGGTAAAGTAATATTACTGATTTTACTGTAGCTTTAATGCTTTCAGCATGCACAGAGCAGTGGTAATTGAAAAACTGTACAAGTCATCTCCAGCCATTCAAAATTTAAAACATGCATTTTCGTAAAACTTGTTTTTGTCTTCTCATCAAGCTGTCAAACTGCAAACGATGAATTAACATTATATTTTGAGTAAAACAGGGCAGTGTTACAGTGGAAAAATTTTTCCATCAAAAAGAGGGCTTTTGGTGATGATTGTTTATCAGAATGCCAAATCTACTGGTGACACAAAGATCATGCAGGTAAAGAGAACAAAGCTCATACTTGATTGCCACCAATAACCATCACCATCAAAGATTTAACACAAGTAATTAAACTTTTCAAATCAGACTGTAGTTTAAACATTTGTTTAATGACACGGATAATGAATATTTCAAATTGTCCAGACTGTACATTAACGTTGTTTGTAAACTTCGTCAATTACAAAGGGCCTAGCCAGGCTGTCTTTAAGACCATTTATCCGACAGATTCAAAGATACCAAAGGTTCTCCAGCTGTTCTTAAGTTATGAAATGGCTTTTCTAGACTTCTTGTTTTGACACTTGATAGTTACCTTGAAAGAACATTTTTAGGACAACTGACAAAGTCAAATTTCCATTTTATACAATGGACAGTTATACATATTTCCTTTTATACAATGAGGAACGTATCTCAGTCATTAATTTTCATCAATGCCCTTCAAACAAATTTTTTAAGTCATGTTAATACCAAAGAACATCTCAGGAAAGATACATTAAGACAGCTTCAAAGCTTTGAAATCTCATTAGAAGCGATTTATAGATCAAGGAGTAAACTATTTTAATGTGCTGTAACAATCACACCAATACATGTTTTATAAATCAACACAGTGACATTACTTTTAAGACAAACTATGTAGTGGAAAACCAATTTTCAATATGTAATTAATAATTTTGAAAAAGCTTAATCATTTAACAATGAATGAAAAATGATAAAAGATACTTACTAAGGAAACTTTCTTTTCAAGATCTATTTTTTCTTGAAACAGTTCTTCCAACTGATTTCGATTTTCAGGAGTGTTACTGTCAGGAAGTTGATGTGAATGAGATTCTGCTGCTGACAACTTGCTTCTACAACCTGTAAGCTCTTTTTCTAAGCTTTGAAGATCTTGAATCTATTTTTTTGGTATAAAATTATTTCATTTTCAACTATGCAAAGTCAAAATAAAATTGCATTTTTTATTTTTTTGTTGCACAAGTAAGTTAATAATATCAAGTCTTAAAAATATGTACAAACACTAAAAATTGCTGAACTTGTTTTCTTATTCTAATCTTTTTAGATAGAAAGAGCAGTTCAGTTCATACCACATTACTTTACTTTCATGAGATCATTGCAAAATTTGTAACAATCTGCTTATAAGTTAAGGGATTTCATTTGACATAGCAACAGCTCACAGTTTCTGCTATAGTAGTACTTTTACCAAAATGCTATAAGACTATCTAAAAATGCTAACATGTAACAAGGGCTTTTTTTCCTTTTTTTATTAAAGCATTTTACCATATTTCTTAGAATAGTTCAACAAAAAATCGTGACATTGTGACTTTTGAAAAATTCTTACGTTTGATTCTACCTACTTAGGCATAAATTTTTTTTTTTTTAAACAAAATAAAAAATGACATTTGTTTGCCAAAAACAAATTACGATAGTGAGAAAAAATAGGAACCAAGTTCAACGCCAGAAATAAATCTAGTGTTAAAGTGAAGTTTTAAAATTTGTAAACAATTAAAAATGAAATACATTAAAATGCCTAGAAAGGCATATAAAGGACTATTCATAGCCTATACCCATTGTCATATTAACATATTGCTAAACTTTTTTTCCCTTGCTGATTTTAGCTTTTATGCAAAAGATCTTTTGGTTCCAGTTTAAGCAATGCTACAGTGCCCACTAGTGTAAAAATATTTTAATAAGAATTATAAAAAAAAGTGTTTTTTTTTTTATTTTTTACAGAAGACAGTGAAAAAACTTATTTACTTCCTTCATAGCATCTAGTCTTTAACCGAGACAGGGTTATGAATGGATTAAGTTTGTTCACATGATCTAGTACAAAAACCAGACTACTGGCAAAATTTTCATCTGTAAACTAGATTGAAAGTTTTAAAAATGGAGTGTGTCTGATCATTGTCGATAAAGAAGCATAACTGTAATCACTGTTTATAAAGAATGATGATTAAAAAGGTTGGTATCTTCTTTCTTATCACTTTCCAAAACAGAGTGCAATGCTGTTGTTGTCATCGGTCATTAAGCCAAAGGGGGTCCGATTGTTCCTGTTTTCCAGTGGCGCCATCTATGACCAGGAATTCAACTTCTGTCACACCCGTTTATTGGGCAGACCCATTTATACATCCATTCATTCAGCCACAGATCGTAATTTTGACCTGAATCAGAGAATGATCAATCTCCAATTCAGTATCCCCAGAGATATTGATCTCTATGGGAACATGGAGGACATTGTGACTTGACAGATTCAACATGCACCAGTTACCATTAACAACACAGGGAGTGTTTGGCTGGTTGGATTCGAACTCCCGCTCCCACAATGTGAGTCCTGCAACCTGCCAACCAGGCTATCCCAGCCGAGTGCAAAGCTGAATAGGTTGAATGAAATTTAAGCAAGAAGTTCAATATTTTCAATGTCATCGTTTTACAGGTTTTTTTAAAAAATTTATTTATTTATTAAACAACAGGACTTTTTTTTTATAAGTAAAGTCTGGTTTTCAGAGGTAAACATAACTTGAGAGTAATGTAAAATGCTATTATTAATTATTAAATTCTTTTTTACTATTAATGTAAACTGATTGGACTAAATACAGAAATTAATAGCACAAAATTTATGAGTAGTTATACAGCTGGGACTATATCAACTATACTTGTTATACTGAGTATGCAACATCATTTAAGCAATAAAACAATGTTTATATAAACAACAGCATATGATATTGTTTGGTCAAAAAATTAAATTGTGTACCCAAGATAACAAATTCCAATATAAACCAAATATGGTGCAAGTACAAAAGAGAAAAAAATATATTTCTAAGTCATTTGGGTACTGTGAACCTGTATTTACCTTAAGAAGGTAAATTCTTTAAAAACAATATGAAGACTGGAAGAGCTTTAAAGGGAACTTTTCAAATTCAGCAGAATCAGTGGTAAATATAAATATTAATAAAAACTAAATATTAATAAAAACTAAATATTAATTAAACATAAATATTAATAAAAAGTTCTATCTTTAATAAAAAACTAATATCTTTAATTATACAAACAACAAGTTTCCCATAGCCAAAAAACATTTTAAAAAATGAATTTAATAGTTGTCAGACATAATAAATGAACCATAATAGAAATGAAATTACAAACCAAAAATAATTTATAAGTCATACCTTTTTATTCAACTTTTCTTTTAATTCTGAATTGGCTGAACTTAAATCCTCATTTGACCTACTGAAATAGCAAAATATTTTTTTTTATTATACATTCTAATTAGAAAACATATGAATATATTTTTTTGATTCAGCGTGGAAAAAATTATCAAATTTTCTTACCTATATTTATAAATTTCAGATTTTAATCGGTCCACTTCCTTGGCAGATTCTTTGTTAATCTGGAAAATAAAAATTACGTAGCAAAATAAAAACAAAGAATTAAAAGATATTAAGAATCAATCAATTAATATTTTGGATTAGTTAAAGAACAGTCAATAGTAAAATTTTAATAAAAATCTCAATATTTTTTTCACAAACTCAGTTTCAAGACTTTGCATCTTTAATTCCTAATGCAGAACAAAAACTTATTTCATTATTTATTTCGTTAAAAAATATGCTCATTTAAATATGAATTTCCTTCTTATTTTTGAACATATACAATTCATTTGAACATATTTTATTTTTAACATATACAATTTAAACAATTTTTACAGAATCATTCAATCCTTTTAAGAGCATTCATTTATTCAAGATTTCTATGAGCGTTCAATTCATTTATTTTTAAGAGCAACATATTTCTAGGATCATAATAAACTAACAAAATATCTAAGAAAACTCTCATGAATGAGCACTACTACTTCCAACAAAAACTATCAAACATTCAACTTAAATTTATTTGTGTTATTAATTATTTAAGTTACACAATAAAATAAACATTTATTTAACTCATTAGACTAAGTGTTTAGAAAAGTTTTTCAATTTTATTCCCTGCATAACTAAGACTAATAAAAATATTAATTTAAAACTTGCATTATTCACAAGAACCAAAAAATTAGTTTAAAAATGTACCTTATCTAATTGTTGGTATGAACTATTTACAGCTGCCAATTCTCTTTCGAGATCTGATGCTCTTTGTCTAGAAGCTCTTAATCTACCGAATAGCTCTTCTACTTCTCCTAAAATGAAACAAATTTGTTGACAGCTTTAAAAATACATATTGCAATGTAAGTAATTACTTAAAAAGCTATATCCCTGAATTAAGAAAACTCACTAACTTCAATCACACTTTTAATTACTAAGTAATTCAAGCATTTAATATTACTTACAGGGTTCCCACTCTATGATGAGA
>NW_027261658.1:0-6389 GCF_043381705.1 Parasteatoda tepidariorum | reverse complement strand
GCACGCTGTGACATTATTAATATGAAATTTAACTTAAACTATCAACCATTTGGCACAGATGGGAAAAAGGTGTCCTTTTCACATATATTTTTTTTTCTGTTGCTCTAGTTACAAGTAAAAATATATTTTGCAATTTTTAATTCTAAAACTGAACAGTCTATTAGTCACTAAAAAAATTTGTTAGCTTATCGAAATTATATTTGTACTAAAATATAAAATCCAAAAAAAGTAGTTTGAATTTCCTCCCCCATTCATATTCAAACATTTATTAATGTTTGATTTTGTAAAAAGAAATTTCAATGAGAAATTACTGTTTCTTAGATCTAAATAACTGCAATTATTGTTTGGAAGTGAGCCGTGTTTAGAATATTTAACCGTTAACACTGGTGTTTCGTGCTGTATTTCATAACCTTAAATAATTAAAATGTTAAGTATAATACACTGATGTAAGAAATCAAGAGAATTTGCACACTTGGTGGATTATCTCTAGAACTACTGAGCCGATTTTAATGAAATTTGAAATGGACATACATTGATACAATACAAAACAAATAACTGTTCAACAATTGTAATACACACATGCTTGATTGTGCGTAACACTCGTTGGAATCGGAAGGTATGAAACAGCGGTTGCAGGAATAAACAAAAAAAAAAAAAAAANTGTAAAAAAAAAAAAAAAAAAAAATGGTTGATAGGGTGTATGGTACCCACTTACACACAAACAGGTGTTGCAACGTGACTTCATACTTGAAATAAAACAGTTTATCATTTCCTGTGACAATTGTCCTGTGCCAATTTCATATCTTCCGACTCCAACGATTGTTACTCGCGATCATGCGTGTGTATTACAATTGATGAATGGTTATTTGCTTTGTATTGTATCAATGCATGTACACATCGAATTTCATTAAAATCGATCCAGAAGTTCTAGAGATAATCGACAAAGTCTGTAAATTCTCTTAATTTCTTGTATTTCTCGCTTATTTTCACCCAAATTATTAAAAAATAATGAAAAAAGTATGAAAAATATGTTCAGTGAAAATTCTGCGTCGAAAGGTTGACGGCAGTATCAATTTAACTGAAACTTCACATGGTGTTCCACCTTAAAAAAAATATTTAATGAACTATTTCTTGTGTGCGTAACAAATATTTCCTTTCTTCGTAGAACGATTTCTCCTGGTAGAAGTTGAGATGAAAGATAGTATGACCAAACCTCCAGCAGTAATACGATGAGAATAACTCGAACATTATTCCAAACAAAATAATCATGGCTTCTTCAAGACATTTGCTCAAATGCTTACCAATGATTTGCTCTTCAACTCCTCGATTCGGCACATTAAATTCCAAAGTGAAACTTAGTGAAATTCCGGATATTTGCACAAGAGAGGATTGGAGTGAGGCTATTAATGAAAGTCGTATGCTATTACAAAAGTATCCAATCAAACCATCATTTGTGAATCGAGGAATGGGACGAATATCTCTACAAACAGTTGTAAAAAGAATGGAAGAAATTTCTCAAAATAACAACAACTACTTGATAAATACATTTAAGTAAGTAATATTTTTTTTTATTTTGATGATAAGAATGTTCTATTTGTGAAAGTAACAATTTAACATTGAATGAAATGTTTAAAATGTCACCTGTCTCGTAAGTTTTGAACCTAGCGTTAAGATATAATAAAAAAATATATCGTACCATTTGTTAGTATCAGTTAGCCCGAATCTCAAGTTTCTGAATGACAGCAGCGGTGCCCCAGGGGACAGAGCGTTAACCTCCCAATGACGTAACCCAGGTTCGAATCCGAGCGGTGGTTGGTGGATCCGAATTTACGACCACAGAGCTGACGCAAAATATTCTCAATGGCAGACGGCTGATGGGCTAAAATTTCCCTGTCGTCGAGTTAACCGTGGTTTTTTTTCTTGGTTCTCTTCTTCGTGTAACGCAAATGCGAGCTAGTTCCATCCTGGTTTGTCCCAATGCTTGATCCAGGAGTTACTTTATCTTTTGAGTAGGGTTCAAAATTACAAGGCTACGGAGTTGAACATTGAAAGTCGTAAACACAGGATTGGGTCAGCATTCCAGGGCCGGTAATAAAATAAAAGTGCTTCTGAATGAGAGTTAAATCAGCACAAATATACGATGACTTCTTTGGTAGAAGTCGAGTCGTCTGTTCATGAAGGTCGCTGACATTTAGAGCACTCTCGCTATGTTCGAATAACCGAATGAGCCGCGATGGCACAGTGGTTAAAGCACTGAACTGTTATTGGAAAGAGTTGGGATTCGATCTCCAGTCGCAGCTTTAGATCGAAGGGTACCAACTTGTCCGGAGGCCTGTGCGCAGTGCTAACCACATTGCCACAATCTTACCGTTGATCACGAAATTGCGGTGCCTTAACTTCTATGACCTACAATGGGCTGTTGCGGGAAACCGAATGGTTCAGTTTTTGAAAGTAAACGCGCTCCCTAGTTTTTTCTTTTTTTTTTGGTTGAGTGGGAGAATTAAAACAGACAGGTACAATAATTTCCAAGGAATGAGCTTAGCAATAAAATGACGTATTAGAGTTCCTTTCTATAGATTTACAAGATCTCCAGAAAATGCTTGATATCTATACTTCTCTGTCAGTTTGAATATAATGATTATCTATTTCAGACAGCTTCTCAGCAATACAGATGATACAGCCAATGAGCTGCGATGGCCAGGCTTGGTCACTCTGATGCTCGCCAAATCCATTGGCTATCCGTTTGAGGCAGATAATTTTGTCAGTAAATCACTGGAAGATGTCATTTGGTCCTCACAAGTAACCCTTGCAGAAATCATCAACCTGCTCCACTGCAATCTTGTGTTTAGAAAGGAAATTTTTCGGCTTTCTTTAACAAAGAAAATTTCAAAGAATTCGGGAATCGAGAAAGAGTTGGACAAAATGGTGTACAACTATCTCACATCAATCGTTCTTTACAAAGCTTCAGTTCTGAATAATTACAAGGTAAACATTTTCTGTGATGGAAAGAAATTAATGTTTGGTGACGATAAAATCGATCATTGTAAACAAAACATTTAGAAATCTGTCATGGTTTCATCTTCGTTTATACAGCAATTAAGATTACTCAAAGGTTATAACTTTTAAAAAGCTAATATCCTTAATAGCATGCATATAATTATATCAAAATAAGAACAAAAAATTGCTCTTATTGTTTACTAATTTCATAAGGGAACATTTTGCGGTGCATGGGGAAATGTTTTTTCTATATAATCTATTAAAAGGAAATTTTTATCATATTCCTTTCAATATTACAAGGTAACCAAGAAAAAATTTATAAAATTCTTTAATTTTCCTGTCGATATCAAATTCTGTACGCAGATTGCTAAGCAACGGGCTTGTTTGAATGTAGAGTATTTCCTTGTAGCGAAAATTCGATTACTAAGTAACCAAAAGGTCTTAAGATTATGACGTTTCTTTCCTTCACACTGTATATACCTGTAAGTTTAAAACACACATAAATGCTATTAAAAAACTTAAGTAAATTCAATAAAATAGAATAAATTATAAAGCACTCCATTAGCAGATATCGCCAAAGTATATATACTATTTATAAAAACTATAAGAGTTTTTGAAACCCGTGTAACTCATCTGTTTCTTTACCGATTTAGCATAACACTCTTTTCTAAAGAAGATAGTAAAGTTTTTATTCTTTACCGATCAAAATACCTTTATCAGTGGTCTTGCTAAAGAACTGAAAAGATATTTTGTTTCTGTTAACTACATGATTTGTAATCTAACTCATTGTTTTTCAACTTAACTTCCAAGTATGAATGTATAAAGTTATTTATGACAAAAAAGTTACATATTGTTAACAAATAAAATTACTTCTTATTTATTACTTCTAATTGTCGCACACACTGTATTCCTGAGTTTAAATTTTTTCCAAGTACAGTTGATTGTTCTTCATATCCAGATATCCTTACATTCATTAATAAAATTTACTTACATAAAATTTCAATAATTATATATTTAATAAATAAAATAATTTTTTTTAAAATCGACTTTAAAGGAAAAAGAACAATGATGAATGAAAAGAAACTACGGAGTCTCCCAGTACGTTATAAAAAAAATAACTATTTTACTTTAAAAATTATATGTTAGTTTAGGTGGTGCAACTAATAGCTGACATATTGGAATGTTTAGTCAAGACAAGACAATCAAGCACTACAAACATTCTTTTGAAAAATCTAAAAGAATGGGAATACAACACATTTCACTCTCAAGGATTACTCTTAGCTTCTGGGTGCCAGGCTACACTGCAGCTTGCTGGTTACGATGAAACATCACAGAAAATGGCATTTACATTTGGAATGAACTTTGCATTTGCTATTAAAGTAAGTTGATAAATTATAAACAACGCATTTTGTTTTGATTTCAAAAGATATTCTGCACGCTTCAGATTTATTTTGATTTCTTCAAAATAAGGGAAAGTGCTCATTCTAGAAGAAGTCTTTTAAGTTGTAGATTAATTGATTAGTGACAATCATAGCTTTTGAATGAAAACTGTTCCCTAAAGTTTGATTTAAACTATACTGGCAGGAACAAATGTTAATAATTTTCCTTGTATCAATATATATACCTATGATATATAATAATGAAACAGTCACACACACTTAGAAAAAATAAATCCACAGTTTCTCAAGACTGATTTTATAAAATTTCCCTAATTTTTGAGCCATGTACAATCAATTTCATTATAATTTTGTGATTTATGCATTATTCTTAAACATAAAATGCATTTCAAATTACACTATACATGCCATTAGGATAAAAAAAAATATTCCAAGAGAAAGTTATCTTGAAAAAAATATTCCAGATAGGTTGGTTTTAAGGTCAGCAATGAAGTTCATAAAAGATTAGCAAATAAACCATGCAAGCTTGAAACAATGCTAAATTCAATTATGCTAGTTAATGCACTATACCAGGGGTGGCTAAGCTCCTTGATAGTCGAGCCATTGCTGTCTTCTGGATTAGGTTTAAAATTATAAGGCTACGGAGTTGAACATTAATAGTTGTAAACTCAGCATTGGGTGCTCAAAGCTCATTATAAAATGAAATAAAAATGGAATATTTTTCACCATAATAAAATATTGATTTTTTGAATTTTGTTAGGCTCATGCAGAAATACAACAACACTGGAATTATCAGAACTCTCGCAGTTCAACGATAAATATTTCAAGCTTTCCCATTGCTCTCCACTTGCAAAACCACCCGGAAACTTTACCTTTTGTGTATAGCCGTAATGAGATATTTGATAACTCAGACATTGACATGGTAAGCGTTAAAATTAATCTTTATTTAAATATAAACTTTCATTTGGTTCAACTATACATGTTTTTTTTATTATCTGTTGCAGTTACATACAATTCTTCAAACAAATTCTGCAATGAGAGATGCAAAAATGCAGCTAGAAATTTACATAAAGAAGGCACTTAGCATTTTACAGCAGTTGCAGAAATCTGGAAATGATGATGTCACAGTAAACTTGATAAAACTTGTAAACACTTTATGTAACATAAATGAGTTTTAAGCAATCTTGAAACTAGCCACAATATTATAACTTAATTGAAAATGTCAATAAGAAACAAATTTCAAGCAGAATGATAAAAAAAAAAAAAACTTTTTAAAAATTAAGCTTGAATTGTAATTCATTCGAACAAACTTCAACAGATTCTCTATAAAGATTAAAAATTGTAAAAAAGCAGGATCATTTTTAGTACATTTTCAGAAATATTTCTTAAAACCTTTTATTAATTTATATTTTGCTTAGTAATAAAAAATTAATGTTATGCAGAAAATAAGTTTTTTTACGTTATGAGAAGCTTCCAGTAAAGCTTCTCAGGACACTAATCTTTTATTTAATTGAAGAGAATGGAACAGAAAATATAAACAATAATTTGTTATAGTATGCCACATTAATCATAAAAACACAATTTAGGTTGTAACAAAATCAAAATAATAAAAATTTTTTAGGCTTATTACAGAGTAAAAAAAAGTACAGTATTAATATAAAGAAACTGATTGTTCATAAAAGACTCTAAAATAGCACCACTTTAAAATGCAAAATCTGTTTTTACAACAGTAAAAATAAGATACATGCAAAGGTTCTACAGGAAAGTGAGTTAATGCTAGCTAAATTAAAAAAAATTATTTGTAAAGCTATTTCAAATAAGTTGAAATATAGAATTAAAATTTATTTCTTTACTAGAAAAAGCAATATTAATAACTTTTAAAATGAGGGATTTACAATCAGATAGTTTTGATTAATTACATCACTAACTAATGAATGCCATTCAAAAACAAAGGAAATAATTGATTACAATAAATAAATTTGTCATTGTATGTTA